>NC_091178.1:9433249-9525749 GCF_040958095.1 Procambarus clarkii
TCTTCACAGGAGTTGGTAAGTGATACACTTATTTTAATCACTTTCAGTCTACCAGTAATACTCTTTAAATTGGATCTAAAAAATAAAAATATCTTACTTGAATTTGAAACATTTCCTGTTAATGATATCTCACTCAAACAGAACATGGCTCAATTGATGTCTATATGACTACAGTCTTAAAATTTGCCCAAAAAAGTTTTGACATATAGTTGTGCTTTGCAAATGTGTGCTCTTCCAAATACTGTATATACTTACTGTATTCATCAACTTTATTAAACTTTCAGTTGAGTATTATATATGGTAATCTGAGAGAGATTGAGAGAGGGAGATTGAGAGAGAGAAATTGAGAGAGAGAAATTGAGAGAGAGAAATTGAGAGAGAGAAATTGAGAGAGAGAAATTGAGAGAGAGAGAGAGAGAGAGAATGAGAGAGAGAGAGAGAGAGAGAGAGAGAGAGAGAATGAGACTGGGAGAGAAAAGATGAGAGAGACAGACAGAGACCCATGTACCACCAGTTACCCCATCTACTGTATCCATAAATGAGTGATCTTCCTATTTGTGAGAAGAGAAAATACTTTGTGGTTGAAAAGTGATGCATAGCAGTTACTGATTTACTATTCATATTGGCTAGTATGTTCCACCAGAAATAACAAGCATTTTGTGCATTGTTTATAAACATGTATTGTTTATAATAATAGAAACACATTACTGTACTGTAATTGTAATACAAAAACAGTGAAAACTGAGACTGTCTTGATGTATGGTAAATGATGTATTGCTGCAACTGTAAGCCTAAGACTCAAATGATCCACTCAAGTGAGACATCATTGCACAATATAGGGAGGATGTCTGGCCTCGGGCCTGGCTACAAGTCAAGTCTGGCCTCAGGCCGGGCTTGGGGAGTAGAACAACTCCCAGAACCCCATCAAGCAGGTATACTCTCATTTGGAAATACAGTTTTGATATATATTTAGTGTTTTCTTGAGAAATGCAGAACATAAGAGCATTCTTGAGCAATTTGTGTGTACATACTTTTGGAAATATTAGTGGTTAAAGACCTGTTCTTTCTCTGTGATGTTTCTTATGCAGTATTTGCCTGAATTCAAAGTTTAGTTTCCGTAATGATCTTAAGACATATTGTTGTCTCAAATTCCAATTCACCCAGAAAGATGTAATTTTGAGAATCTTGATATACGTATATGTATATATCATTTTCCCATCAAGGTCTAATTCATGCAGGATTTGTATTTTAGAATTTTTGTGAACTATGTATTAAATTTCAAATCTTATAAAAATCAGGTATTATTTTGAGACCATTTTAAAATGTTTAAAAATTCAAATTTCAGTACTGTTTTGTTATAAGTAAATACATTAACTAAAAACAAAGTAAATTTGTTGTATAATCTTCAGTGACTGCACTGCTCAGCCGGAGGGTGGAGGCCATGTACTCCCCACTACAACCGATGACCACAAACACCTTGACAAAATTCGTAATATTGGTATCATGGCTCACATTGATGCAGGTAAGAGAAACACTCTGGCCAATGGGAAGGATTTCTATGGAAGTCTGATTGTTTCCACTGAATGGTTGTTGTTACTATGAACAGCTAAACAGTTCATATATTTTTCACGAGGAAGGTTAGTAATTCCTTTTCAGTTTGAAAGACAAGAAATAAAAGCAATTCTCTTTGAAAGTACAATAGAGATACTGTTTGTAAATTTTTAATTAGCCAGTTGTTGATGTGGCTACACAAAGTACAGTGTAGTATTACTGTACTTTATTTTCCATCCTACACAAATAGATTAAGAATATATGGTAAATAGAGGAATGAATCTCACTTGATCAACAGCAAGAAATAATTGTGAAGGTTTAACCTCCAATGTGCAGTTGTCATCATTTGTTAATCTTTTTGGGCCACTGCAGTCATCTTTTGCTGATTTTCATTATTATTGTTTGGTTTTCATACCAGTGTTGTAAATATGGCTATAGTATCTCTTGTATGGATGTTATGGGGAGGGTTAATCAATGCCCATGAAAAAAATTCTTAAATCACTTTGAAAATGCTTAATATGTGATGAGGTTATTATGTACTAGGGTTCAGTGGTCTTAATATTCAAATCACATGTGTTTTCCCATCCTGAGTACTACATGGTACTCAGTTTCACTTTCAAAGCAAAATTGTGAGGGTTAAAGAGCGATCAAGTTGACTGCTCAGAAAACTGCTTTTCATGTACTGTACTGTACATATAAAGCGTGATCTATTCTGCATTACTTTTTTCATGTATCCACCATTACAGTATTTTAATTTATATCTTTGAAAGGTAAGACAACCACCACAGAGCGTATGCTGTTCTACAGCGGTGTGACGAAAACTGTTGGCGAAGTTCATGATGGGGACACCGTTATGGATTACATGGAGCAGGAAAGAGAGAGGGGTGAGCAACTGTGTACACTGTATGGAATACATACATGCATTACAAATATACATACATACTGTACCTGCATACATATATTTAGTTAAAACAGACTACATTGCTAGTGTTAAGGCATTTTGTTGTGAAGGCATTTGATGCATCTGACAATCTTTTTTCCATCAGCATTTAATTGGGGGATTAGGTTACCAAAATTCATGGTTACTCTGGGTTTTAGGAGAATAAAAAGCAACAAGACTGATTATATGATGTATTATGTCCCAGCCCATCCTCTTGTTTTGGTAGTACTTATTGTAATGATGAAGACTGTAGTATATATATACCGATGCACAAAGAAATTAGAACGTAGAAATCTGAACTATTGAGTTAGACAAACTGGGAAAATAATTTTTTACTTGTGTTGCTTTGATAAACTAAACTAACCTATCCTAACCTCCCTAGGCCTAATAAATGATATCTGAGGCCTAATATAGTACATATGTGTGCTATACTAGGCCAAGGAATATTTAAGTTTGTGTTTTAGCTTCATTTATTTTAAAAGAATTCCTTACTAGTCAGTATACTACATCTAAAAGCTAAGAACATACAAATTCTGACTATTGACAATTGTTACAATAAGTACTATCTAAACAGGAGAATTTTAATGTATATATAAATACATTAAAATAAATATATTTGTAATATATTTATTACAAATATATTACATGGAAATTATTATTATGTAAATATATTACATTGTAATATATACGTACTGTACAATATAATAAGTATTATAAAATACAATGTTCCAGATTTATAATTACTGTATTGTACTTTGTTAAAATGATTAGAATATTAATATTCGTGTTCTTTCAGGTATCACCATTACATCAGCGGCTATTACATTTTCGTGGCATGGCCATAGGATTAACCTGGTGGATACTCCTGGGCACGTGGATTTCACTATGGAGGTGGAGCGCTCTCTCAGGGTTTTAGACGGGGCCATTGCCATTTTTGACGCCTCAGCAGGTACACACACTGGTGATAAGTCAAGATTACACTCAGCGTTGGGGTGTGACTGCCTTTTTGTATATATATATATATATATATATATATATATATATATATATATATATATATATATATATATATATATATATATATATATATATATATATGCCTAACCTACACTTGATTGTTTCAAGCATAGGTTAAACATACTATACTATACTGTGTGTGTGTGTGTGTGTGTGTGTGTGTGTGTGTGTGTGTGTGTGTGTGTGTGTGTGTGTGTGTGTGTGTGACCTTCCTTTCAGCAGTTCCAGAGACAGGTTAATAATAATAATAATTGTAATTTATATCAAGTACATTTGAAACATGATACAGTAGAGGTAGGATACAGGTAGAGGTGTACAGATACATAAGTACACATAGTAATTTATATAAAGCCACTAATATGCAATTTCATGCACATAAATTTAGTTATTTAACACAATACATAATATGAACTAATAAGTAAATCCATGAACATAAAATCCTTCCAACTTGACCAGTCAAGCCCTCTGCCCTTACACCATGAGTCGGCAAACTGTGGATCTAATGAGGGATCATTGATCCCTCCACACCTCACATAATCAGAAAAGAAGCACCATTTTCTGTAGCACAGGCAGGGTGGCACTTTGATACTATTCACTCTTTGAGGGTTAGTACTGTGTACAGCATTTTGGATGTAATGGCGAATGTCCAAAATAATGCTGGTTTTGAGTGACAAGTTATGGTCTATCTTTTATCACGTATAGGTATAATAGTGCCAAGTTAATTCTCTCTCATCAGGTGTTGAGGCTCAGTCCCTTACTGTGTGGCGTCAAGCGGATCACTACCAGGTGCCACGAGTCTGTTATCTCAACAAAATGGACAAACCAGCAGCTAGTGTTCCCATGTGCCTCACGTCAATAAAAGAAAAACTTCACGCTACTCCATTAGTTTTACAGTACCCAGTGGGACACGGAAAGGAATTTACTGGATTGGTTGATCTTGTTCACATGTGCAAGATGATCTGGAATCGGCAGAGTAGGTCAGAGATGATTCATATAATTTTGCATTAACAGATTAGTATGAATGTAATATCTCGGGAAATTTTTTTCCTAAAATTTGTTAATGCAGGAATTGACACATTATATAATAATAGATGTATAGTATTGTATGGGCTCTATATCTAAAAGCAATCATAATGTGTGTTCATATGCAGAGACTATGGCAGCAAATACGAGGCTCATATTTTGACACAAGATGGTGATGACAGCTTGTGGGATCCAGCCTTCTTAGCAAGATGTGAACTGACAGACCAGCTGGCTGATCTGGACAACAAGTTAGCAGAATATGTGTTGGAGACAGAGTCAATAGAGAATGTACCTCCTCAATTGCTTAAAGCAGCAATAAGAAGAGTCACACTGAACCAGGTACTGTGTATCAATTGTTACCAAACTGGAAATTTGTTATGGAGAGTTTGTGATTTGCCATCTTATTTTGTAACGGAGTTTTTAATGAGGATGTAAGAAAGAGAGTGGAATTGTTGACAAAAAAAGTTACTGATTGCAGATTTTTAGGATTAAAGTGTAATTTCATATTGTACTTGTTCATGTCATGGTTTCTCAGTGTCAGGGACAGGAAGCCAATTATGCTTATCAAGGTACCCCTAGCCTATGGTTAACTCTCCCAAGTATGGAACCTACAACATTAGACTAACTCCCAGACATCCATTTATTTCTAGATGAACAGAGCAATTTGGTATAAGTAAACTTATGAAACGTCTCACCATTTTTGGAAGTTGATCCCAAAACCAATCAGATATGAGCCAATTTCACTAACCATGTCACTTCAGGTATTCAGTAATGAAATTTATAATATGTTATTAATATATCATTAGGAAAAATATTGAAACACTGTATGACCTATATTAGCCCTTATGCTGTGGGGTGTGCCAGTTTGCATATAGAAAACAAGAACAACTATGTATAGAATATGCCTGCATGCATTTTCTTATGTGGCTGGCAAATTACAGAAGTAAAGTGAGGAAGGGTTACCTCTGCTAGCAGGTGATGGCTGTGGAGCTCAAATGACCTATTGAAAATGTAATTTTTGTTAATATAAATATTACCATAATGGCTAACTCATTTAACATAAAAATAAGTGGCAGTGAACACAGTGAGCTGACCTTTAATGAGTACTAAACCCATATTATCTCTTAGATTTGATAAAGCCCTAACACAAGAAACTGTTTTTTATTAAAGATTAGTACATAGAGGCAAAAGGGAGCCTGGGCATCAGAGATCACCACAGAACTGAGGAAAAAGTTCACCAGAAAGCCAAAACATTCCAAAGCTAACAACCACTTGGACAGATTTGTAAACATAACAAAACTGCAAATAATCATTAAAGCAGATATTCCCACCATAATAGGCTCTCCCCCTTGCCAAAGTGTGAGCAACGCAACCCATTGTCTTGGCCAGTCAGCTAATGAATTCACAAGCCTAGTGTCTGACCCCTGGAGCATGATGCTCTGTTCAACTCCCTGTTCTCTTTAGGCTCTTACGGTAAGTAGGGTTGGTCATCCTTGGAACAATTCTTCCTTGTGGAGCCACTGTTTGGCCCCACAAGTTCCATATTTTGTTTCATGTATCTGTTCTGTGTCAACCACCTTGTGTGTCATGTGTTTACATTTTTAATATTAATATACTGTATTTTTCCTCCATTTTCCAGCCCTAAATTGAGGACATATAGTAGTGACGTCCAAAATACTTTGGTTGTGTAATGATGCATAAATTTACTCCCCAAAAGTTTGTGTGAAAATTAAGAATGTATTGTCAGCAAGAGCCTGACTTACTACCGGGGATGTGGTAGATCGCAAGAACTAATATGACTTATTTACCAATAATTGTTAACCATTGTAACTCCAAAATTCACCAATGCATTTCCAAACTTGGTATGAAGGGACTTGCCCACATATATATATCTGTATAATGCCACTCAAATTGTAGACTATAATTCCAGTATAATAATGAGTTTAAATAGTGCCACATGATACATAAATACATTGTTTCAGCCATAGGTGGTAGGTAATGTCAAACTTGGCTCCTGAACACAAATTAGTGAATGTGCCAGACTATGAAAAAAGAAAAAATTTGTTTACGTTTGCTCCCGTATTTCGTATGCGCCAGTACCTCCCCATCCTTTGGGAGTGGAAACTGGGCTAGTGATGATGATGTAAACAGTCAAGATTTAAAATATCTGTGGTGAATTAGAAAAGTAATTGGTGTATTTGACAAAATAATTAGAGAGGCTATTTGATTTAGATAAATTAAGAGCATTCATGTTTATTGCAGTAACACTATTTAATTTTCTCTCTTCTCTCCCAAGACAGCAGTTCCTCTCCTCATGGGCAGCTCATACAAAAATACTGGTGTTCAACTACTAATGAATGCAGTACTTAGTTATTTACCGTCACCTGAGGAACGCAAGCTCGAGACTGTTGCATTATATGCCCCCCACCTCTGTGCTATGGCTTTTAAGATTGTCCACGACAAGCAGCTTGGTGGTGTACTAACCTTTGTTCGAATATATTCTGGGCATTTAGAGAAGGTATGGAATAGGTTGTTTCATACTCATTTTTATTTACATCTTAAGCTAACATATCACAGATTTGCATAACTAATTCCTAACATACCAGTATTGTCTTTTGATATACTTTATCTGCATTCAGTAGTTAATCAGGAGCTGTACAGGTATTTCCTTGTAAACATCCACAGCTGTACAGCTATCTACCTCATTTAAATTTGAGCTCCACATGCTGAGATTGCAGATTAAATAGCATTCTTGTACAGTTGTATAATTTAAGACATGAAAGCATTTTCATTTGTAAATGGTAAGGTGAAAATTGGTGAATTTAACAATTTAAACTTGAACTTATATCATTCACTTTGCTATAATATTGTTTTATCCCTGGTGGACCCTAAATGATAATCTTATAACTCCTACATCAGGAATAACTCTATCCGGTTTCTCGTGTAGCATTTTCATGGTTAAACAAGGTTGAACGGTCTACGTCATATTCTGTAAGAAAAAGTAGCCTTGACTTCAAATGTTTTTAACATATTTTATTTTCTGTGCATTGATGATGCCTATGCTGTATTGATATATTCATGCTCATGCTAATAAATGATTATATTCAGTGGCTATGAATATATTATTAGGTACTTTCAGGGTCAGAGACTGTTCAATATCAATGCAGAAGAGACAGAAAGAGTGGGAAGAGTCATGATTGCTTTTGCTGATGAATTCAAGGAAGTGTCGTCGGTCAAGGCAGGAAATATCGTGGTTGTTACCGGGCTAAAGGTATAGTATCCCAGTCATATTCCTCTGCTGCACAACTAATCCATAAAATGAGTATTGTTATAGTTTTTGTGTAAGAATAATATACCAATTAACATATTTCCAATGGTGTGCTCCACCGGTGGTACAATGCAGGTTTCTCATGCAGCCGGTTGTGCCCACATCTGAAACAACTGTGTATTATTGGGGTTCAGTATACTGTATCTACTTATGCACTACAAATTAATAAAACAAACTCTAAATCAATATTGTTATTTTATTTTTTAAGTAATTGTACTTCAGTTATAATTGTTCAGAAGAATTTTTTAAGTAATATTTTGTGTAATTGTAAATTTACACTGACAGAAATGAACTAAATACTGTAACAACAAAACGTTAAGACATAAGGATTGATTTTACACATAAGTGTAAAAACAAAAATGGTGCATGATTATTGAGAGAGTAGACATGTTGGTGGCCATCCAACACAATCTTTGCGTAACGTACGACCTGCATCTCTTTCTCTTTTGCCATTTTCATCATCCTGAACATCAGATGAACTACTACTGCTATCAACGGCAGAATCAGAAGCCATTTTTTATTTCCCAGATTCCAAAACTGGACCATATTCTGAAGACGACATGATATGGGTTAGGTGTACTGAAGGTTCAAATAAAGATGTAATGGATTCTTATAATGATGGATTCATAACAGTTACAGTTGATGTTCATGGCTGACACTGAAGGACAGGTCTTGCCAATTTAGAAGCTGCAGTATTTCTGATATTTGGATGTTATCGGACATTTGTTTTTAGAGTGAAGCCAAACAAAAATGTTTTTGTTATCTTTAATTATGTGAAATAATTTTAGTCATTTTGTTATTTATCATAATACGGTACAGTATTTTTAAATGACCACTTAAATTGGTGTTGTGGTAGCCCACACTCCCCACATCTTACAAACAATTATGCCTGGGCTTGAGTCCTGGCCATGGAGGGTAGATTAGGCACCAGTCCTTAACTGTTTGCCCCTGTTCTCACAGCAGTATTCAGATTATTCTACCTTTGTCTTTAGGAATGACAAGTAAAGATGATGTGACTAGGATGAAATGCTGATAAGTTGAAGAATCAATTTTTTGGTGTTCATTGGTAAATGGCCAAAAATTGACAAATGGAGCACAGTCTCCTATTTTTTTGGATGTACAATACAGTAAATTACAGTACTGTACTGTAATTTTAAATTAGTCATGAATATATTTTAAAGAATTTGTTTAAATTTAGCATGAGCTATATTAAACTCTTTAACTGACAGATCACTAGCACTGGAGACACTCTGGTTGGAAGCTATTCATTAGCCAATAATGTTCAGAGGAAGTTACTGGATGAGACGAAAGATCCCCAAGCAGCCATGTTGCTCGGTGTTCAAGTGCCCGAGCCAGTCTTCTTCTGCTCTGTAGGTTGGTAACAGTATTTCCAGACCATCAGTCATCTGGTAATGCTACTCAGAATCAATCAGATTTGTTCCCAAATATTTTTGTCATGATTAGCCTTATAATCTATATATTATATTATTTAAATTTTCATGTCAGCATCATCATCATCAGTTTTCTCATAAACACTTTAGTTATTCACTTGAAAATAAATGCTTGCTCCTCAGAGGCTCCATCACCATCACAACAGAAGGCCTTAGAATCAGCTCTTAACCAATTACAAAGGGAAGACCCAAGCCTTCATGTGACACTTGACCAAGACACTGGCCAAACTGTTCTGTCTGGTGAGCTTAAAATGTAACTCCATGTGAAAGCTTGAATATGTTGTTATAGACAATTTGTGTTTAGAATTGTCCTCTGAAAATCTATATGAACATTAAGGGTTATGGATTTTAGGTTTGCTTACTAATTTTCCTTTATACTGGCCAGGGATGGGAGAACTGCATCTTGACATCATCCGAGATCGTATCCATAAAGAGTATAAAGTGGAAGCAGAGTTGGGCCCACTACAGGTGGCTTACAGAGAGACGTGCAAGGTGTGCTACACTCACACCCTTGACATCAACAAAATGATTGGTAAGCCTAGCAAGAGCCTTTTCTTATATTGAAATTTGACTAAAGTGTATTTGTGAATGTGCCAGCATTAAATTTGTTCCTTTCTGAACTATGTTATTTGGTTGCTCTGTAAGGTTGATCCACTGTGTCCTCTGGACAGAATCTTGCACAGTCAGGACAGCATACTTTCATGACACAACAAAATTCATAAAATTTGTGCTTCAGAACCATCTCTTGGCATCAGTGTTTACCTCCAAAGGAGCCCTGGCATACCTCATGTTGGCCTGCATAGATACCTTAGTGAGCCACTACATGCTGGTCACTGTCACCACTAGACTATCTCATATACTCTAACAGTATGCTGTACCAGTATACTGGTATACATGTTCAGTTGACTGACAAAGATTGAATTTTCCTGATAAATCTGACCTTGTTTCATTTTATCTGGATTTTTCACTGATGTGCTTAAAACTCATCTTGTAAGTTGTCTTTTTGATTCTATTCATGTAATATTAGCAAAGGGTATAGGAACATCTATGATATACTCAGGGCTAGTACTGTATACTGTATATGGCGTAACTTAAATAAAATAATAAATACATAACTTACACGAGGCAGCAATTTTCATAGGTCACCATTACATCCCCAACACACATCACCAATAACTGCCACTCACCACCACCATCACCACGAAGATTGTTTCAAATAGTTAAGTTAAAATTATTTAACAATTATGGCTACAAACAAGCTTTTTATGAAACACAATAAGTGTTAAATATCCAAGCAACATCAACTGTCAATTATGTTCTGCAGTTGTCCACATTACCTGTCCCAATCTTCCAAATAATTTAAGAACACGAGGATTGCCAAAACACCCACTTTACTAGATTTGTGACAAAGACAAATCCACTTTCCCGATGATAGCATAAATTCTAAAAGACACTCCTGCAGATGGTAGAGAAACTCACATGACTACCTGCTCAGAACTTAGTCAGTTGCAAACAAAAGGTAATTAACACCCAGGTATGTAAGCACACAGACAAACAGGCGAACAAAAATGTATTGGTAGAAAGTTTAGATGAAAAATTGCACAAACATGGATCCAAGCAAAATCATCCCTTTTACCCCTAAAAAAATAAATGAACAACAAAAGGAATCAATTGAAACCTTGAGCCTGGTTACCAGTACAGATAGTAAAGAAATAAAAATGAATTTGGAACTGTCTATTAGTACTATGCTTGTGGTAAATATATGTATTCAGGAAGGAATAATGGAACATGCTCTCTGTTTGCTGTGTGCTAAGGAGTGCCTACAATGCCTGTTTCTTCTTTGTTGGGTGTGGGTTTGTCCTGTGGCCTATAATGTCTTCCTACCTTATGTTTTTGTTTTTTATAATTTTTTTAATTTTGGAAGTTTTTCTTAGGGAGGAGTTAAATGATATATTGGATTGGATCGTTAAAGGACAATGCCTTTGTAAGTAAACCATTTAACTGCTCCTGACCATTTTTCACCTCATCCTTCATATACTCAGTTTGGTTATTGCTATCTGGAGGTACCATGTGAGGTGGTCTGGTGGTTGGACTGGCAGGTGTGTAAGGTTCCATCACTTGATGGTGACTATCAAAAGCTTGCAAGCAAGGAATCTGGTAGTTTACCTGGATGTATCCTTGGCCCCTTAGGGAATCTGTGATGTCATGAAAAGGTTTTAACTTTCTAACATTATATCCTTGTAGGGATAGTGTGAAACGTTGCTTGTGGCACCATGCTAGTATGTCATCCTGCCTGACTTTGCAGGGTTCTGCCATGAGAACACAGTGGAGTTTACCTTAGGGAACACCTGAACGATCCACTTAGAAATGGAGTTTTCATATATGTAATTCAAAGCCTGGTATTTCTAAGATGACACTAGAAACATGTATGATGTTGTGAATAATGATTTTGGTTTTAAGTTTGAGACCACACTTTTTTCCCAAAATGTTATATTTAAAAAGAATGTTTTCCCATGGCACTGTAACAATTAATTCTTATGCCTGTACTACTGCTTGCTAACGTTTACAATATATTTTGGAATTACAGAGAGTTTGTCATAATAACGCCATTGAAATCTCAATATTGAAGTTTTGTGTTGTAATCTGAAAAGATAATATGCAGTAATGACTCGGCATCAAATGCTTATACATAAAGACTACAAATAATATTGGGCTCTCTTTACCTTTACACTACAATTGCATTACATTCAAAATTGCATTACTCAAAAAATAATTGTATTATGTTTATAGTTTTTATAAATCAAAAAGTACACATGAAGACATTGACAAGCTTGTAGTGCTTGACAGCACACTACATGTACAGTATTTACAATACAAATGTTCCTGATGGTTTTCTATCTTAATTTACCAGGTGAGACCAGACAACAGGTGAAAGTTACACTTTCCATTGAGCCTAAACTGAACTACAAATTCAAGTCACTAGAGTTTGCTTTCTCTAAAGACAATCTTGAAGTAAGTTGATTTTTTTTTTTAACTTTATTGGCGTATTTTAATGCTTCTGAAATTTTGTATTAACTGTAATTTGAGTTACTGATTTTGTTTTTAATGTGGGATAATTAATGTTTTCCTTTATTCCTTTTGACTATTTTTATCTTCCATTACTTGTCAGTTAAAGTTATAATATAACCATAATCAATCAGATTACTGTATACTGTACCGTATATTGAGTTTTATGTTGTATTTTGTATTCATACCGAACACCATTCTAAACTCTGAATCAGAATCTGCACGCCATCAACCGACACCATGTATCAGCCTTAAACCGTGGTGTGGGCTCTGCTTTGACCAGTGGACCTATTTTGGGTTTCCCAGTCGTTGACGTCAAAGTTGCCTTACACTGGCTGGAAGTTGGCCGTGGAACATCAGAGACCATAGTGGCTGCTGCTGCAGCTCAGTGTGTTCACCAGGTAGGAACACTTGAATAGTTTTGCATGAATGTTTAAACTACTTTATATGATTTTAGAGACAGTATGACCAGCTTGCAATTGTTGTACAAAATTTAAAATTGATATAGAATTGATGTGTAGTGTGGATCCTAGGAACGAGGCAGGGGCATCAGTAGCAGACATGAGCCCCAGGGGGAGATAATCTTTCCACATATTCTCTCTCTTTTTATATCTTTTAAGGCTTCTATAAAATAGCATAATGAATTGGGAAAGCAAGGTGTTCATGAAAGAAAAAAAAATTACAGATGTTTTTAGTTCACACTATAAGTGTAAAATACTGTAGTATATAAATTAGAGTATCAGCAAATGTGTAATAAATCTATAAGTAACAAATTCTGATTTGGTGGCTTTATGACTAACAAATTGTTCAATGACGGTAGAGTATCAGGGTATTATTTTACTTGTGCAATGTGCAAATCTGAGTGAACATTTTTGCCCGAGTGACAGCAATATGGTAGGGTGTGGAAGAACTAAAGCACAGTGGAGGTATATTCAGGAATAAGGTGTAAAGCTATAAATCAGGGCACTTTACAACATTGTACGTCTTTCACAAGGTCCTCGGACACTTCATGATTGCACTTCTCACAAAGTTATGCAACAAGTTCCCACACATCTTGGTTCAAGTTTGGCTATTCCCACGTGATGCCAAATGTTTCTATCACTTCTTGCTGCATTGTAACATTTGGTAATGTTTCTGATAAAATGATCCAGAAAAGTTTCTGAAAAACTAGGGGCTTAAAACAGTCTTCCAGATTTTAGTACAGTGTATCACCTCTTTGCTTGATGTCTTGTAAGTAAACCTCATCCTTTTTCTGTGCCTTTACTCTGGCAACATCACTAAGGTTGTCATACCAAGGCTCAATCAGTTGTAATTTTTTTTCATAAATATTAATTTTGTACATTTATAGTTGGGTTAGTTTCCACAAATTTATAGTAAATTAGTTACCTAAGAGAAAGTTATAATAACAACATAACATGAAATATCTGTAGTTATAACTGTGTATTCAAGAATTAAATTTAGATTTAGATGCTACATTTATCAATGATTTTAAAATGATTACAGTTGTCAAATTCAGAATAAGAAACTATTTCCATAAACAACTTATGCAAATCATTACAATGATGACTGAGCTAAACAAGTGTACGTCAGTTTAAATCAAACTTTATATTTTGGCTTAAAGTGGGTAACATTTACCTTCCAAAATATGAAAATGATATGTACAGGTATTGGAAAAAGTGCAGTTTACCATCAGAGCAGCGAAAAATATTTCGGCAACAAACACTATATTTCTTAATTTTAGCATTTAAGTGAACATAGCACAGAATATAATTTCTTCCCACATATTCACTCGGGAATTGCATTGACAGTTAGAAAACCGTACAGTACTTAGAGGTTTTGTATTTATTTAGGATAGCATTTGTCACATTTTGCAATTAGTGCTGAGCTGTTTATGATTTCTTTACTAGGTGTTCTTTAAGGATTCGATCATAATGGCTGAACAACTATAACATTAAAGAAAATTAATATTTCTTAGATCCCAGCAAGATGACTTTTTCATTAAACATCAAGCTGCTTTTTCTCAGAAGTATCATGTCTAGAATCATGCATACTATTTGTTTTTAATACACTGTGTGTGTGCTGCAAGAGTAACTGGTGTATGGTAAAACCACACTAGAGGTGTTTCTTCAAGTTAAGCAGTTCAATAGAGCACATTTTATTGGCTACTGTTTTGGTATTCAGGAATCCTATCATTCAGCTTTTTCATGTCTGTCAAAGGGAGTTTCCCTGTAGTTTACATGCAGTCCATTTCAGCTATTACAAAAGGCTCATTGCCAGTTGCTTGAACCGATTATGGAAATGGAAATAGTCACAGATGAAGAGCATACCTCCGCTGTCCTTGCTGATATCGCTCGTAGAAGAGGAAACATTCTCCAGATCACACAACGCCAGGACTTGAGGGTGAGACTTGCATAAAATTCATTTTCAAAGTGTTTTTTTTATTTTGTGATTGGAAAATGTCCTATATAAATATTATATAGAAATAAAAATTATATTATATTATAATACCTATATATTATATTTCTATAATAATAATAATATATAGTATTTTATATATAATAATTTTATGTATCTATATAATATAAAAAATTCAACATGTCTATTTTTCTCTGCTAGGATCTAAGGTTAAACTATGGTCTTCATGATCTTGAATCTCGTTTAATATTTAAAATGTATTTATGCTCATCTTTGAATATAGTGTGTTTGTGTCATGTCCTCCAGGGTTGGTTAGTTATTTTTTTCCACCAGGTAATTACTGTAGAATGTCCGTTAGCCGAACTGATGGGTTACTCAACAACTCTGCGTTCACTTACCTCAGGCATAGCATCATTCACTATGGAACTCTCAGACTACAGGCTAATGAGTTTGTCTGATCAGGCAGCCGCAATTGAAGCTGTTACGGGATTTGCTCCTCTGTAGAAGATACTGATGGATGTTCAGCAAAAATTATCAACCTTTTAAGACCTCTGGAGTGTGAAAATTTTAATAGAAACTTAAGTCTTATTACAGACATCTTGTAGGCATTTCAGGAATTGTTGCAAATTTTAATAAAGTAGGTAGCTACTGTTTAAATATTAACAGTAATATAGAGATTCCAATTACTGTATCTTTATACCCTGAAGTTGATGATCATGTAATTATGTACAGTACATTAATTTTCATTGTTAAATAAAGCTTTTTATAGATTTTATAATTTTATTTTAGTTACAGGTATTACATAATGAAGCATTAAATTTTATTGAGAATATTCATAGATAAAACCTTTAGAATATGAACAAATTTGCCATGATTGTTGAAACCTTTGTAAGTTATGTAACACATGTCCAAAATTAAAAATTATTTAGATTGATATATAGTTACCTGTACAATACACAGACTTCCTTAATAAAATATGGGACTGAATTCTTGCGTATCCAAAAAATTATGAAAATCAAAAATGGATATAATTTTTATAATTAAGTGTTAGATCTTGATCAAATAATGTAGCTTCTATAATTAATATATTGGGTCTCAGTTCAGCATGAACCCCATTCATTATTTTTCAGAAACTGTTTTTCTAAATATGTTAAGAGACAGAAAATAAGTGGGAAGGGGTGGGGGGGGGGGGGGAAACAGGCTTAAAGTGTATACTGTACAGATAACCTGCCGTAGCCCTGCGGCAGGTTATCTGTAACTATCATAGACTCATACAAATGGCTGCTGAATTCAGCTTAGTCAAAAATATAAGTTGCAGATAGGAAATGATCAGTAAAGTATATAACAAAATGAGTATGGAGATTCACAACTGGGGATGCTGTCAAGGGAAGAGCTGATGAAAAGCCTGAAAGCTGCAAGGTTTATAAATTGATGTAAAAGATATTCAGACTTATGATGTAGATGTAAATATTTATTGTCAGGGAATGAAACAAAATTGTCCTCCATAAAATTATAACTATGCAATATTTAGATACAAAAATATGCTACATACATACATGACAAAATATTTAAAAATTTATCTTATAAAATTTGTAGCAAATATAGACCATATCCTACACAAGTTATTACAATTTTCCCATTAAGCACTTTCATGGGGGGTAGGAAAGGACATATCATATAGCTGTCCCAAATTAAGTGTATTGTAATATTTACATTGCTTTTGGAAGTGATATACTGTACCTGTATATACTTCAGCGGGCAAATCCATAAGGTGCATGGAAAATAATGCAGTATAAGCGAAGTACCGGTTTAATTTAGAACATAGCCTGCAAATACACAAGAAAAATCGTGTTTCAAAGTGACACCTTAAATCTAAATACGTAGACGAGTCTCAAACTCTGCTCATGCACTCATATAGTGCTTATATGTTTGAATCTCCAGCACCTGCTTCTTAATTTCCATGTGATCCAGAATAAAATAAAGAACAATATAAGGAAAGAAGGTTGAAGGTAGAGTATTATAACTTATGGAAAAAAATATTTAAATGACTTTCACATTAGCCTGCATAAAGTAAAATTAGCACCATTACACACAACCAAAACAACAAACAGTACAATACCTCCACAGCTTCATATAATTAGGTGTTGGGTTCTGTCCATGGTTTACATTCAGAATTATTTTTAATAACTCTTAACCAACTGATTCCACCCAGACATTTTTACCCACCACTTATGTACAGTTCACACACAGTCCGTGCTTCCTTTATATGCGTCTCCTAACAATAAAGAACATTGATAACGGGAACCAAAACTGTCACGGTACCTCATTTGACAAACTGCTTGTACAGTGACCAAACCACACATCAGAAAATGAAGAAACTATGTTTAAGTCCACTCATTCTGAACCATTAACAAGTTGGGTAATGAAAAGAGTAGAAGAGACAAATACTGTACCATTTATAAGACAAGAACATGGTCTGAGAAGAGATGCAAGATGAGGAGCAAATGAGAAAGAATTTGTCTCTAACACATTTTCCATTGCTTGACTTGATAATGGTACAGGACAGACCGAAGCGTTGTTATTTCTTCTTTTTCTGATATATGGTTTAGTTATAATGTCTTCAGCCATGTTATTGTGACTCGTCATTTGCAAATGCTTGTAAAGCCATACAGAAATACTATTTTAATATTCACCAGTTATAGAAAACCAATAATAGCCTTATAAAACATAGTGCATGCACTGAGTGCACTTTTGTTGGTGGCAAATCATGTTCGAGTGACTGAAAACAAACAGGCAGACAATGAGGTAAAATAAAGCAGGCACAGACCTAAATATTTCAACCAAACAACTACCATACACAGTGTGTCCTATTATAGACAAAATACATGAAGAGCAGAGGCAAACTACAGTGGCTAACAAACTCGGAGAGGAAGTCAACCATCTTCGCTTGGCCTTTCTCTTTGCAGAGTAGGTGGTGAGGACAATGTGCTGCTGGCCAGGAGAAGACTTCCTTACACACAACCACTTAATGGCGGGAAGAGCAAGTATTGTGAAATATGCAATAAACTAAATTATTACAGCATATAAAAGTACTAGTAAAAGATAAACAAGTATGATGTGCAATGAATAATCTGCTTCTGCCATATTAATTGAATTAATTTGCCAAACATATGCAAGAAAAATTATCGGATTTTTGATATATGAACTTGATAAAATATAACTACCAAAGCAACAGTGCTAAAGAGTCAACGTATTGTTTTAATGATATATTTAAAACTCCATGCTTTTTGGCTTTACACTAGTACCCTCAAATTAATTTAAATACTGTGCAATATCACAGTCATCATCCATTTATTACAAATGACCAAACAATTTCTATAGACAATTCTGTCTTATAATTGCTGACTTCTGCTATACATCTAAATGACATTTTCATTCATTATTCTCTCTCCTCATAAAACCACAAAAGCATCTCGGATTAATATTTTCCCCCACTTCAACTCTTGATGCTTTCATTCTTATTCACTTGCATCATACACAAAATTAACACACTTTTTCTGATACTGTATTCTAATCATGACCTCCCCCATTGTTCCATCTATATTGAAATATCAATATCTACAGCATATTGAAAAACCACGAGGAAGATTCGCAGTCTTGAATACAATACAATACTGTTAATTTTCAGTCATCGGTCTATTGAACAATCATTTCTCATATGTAAAGGTTGGATGTAGTACGAAGCAACTTGAAAAAATTCTGTGATATTTAACTTGTGGGAAATTCATATATTTAGGTCATTTGAGGCATGGAGTTAAATTAATTATGAAGTACAGTAAATAGGGTAAAGTGTATACATTATATAATTTAATAATGTAATCACATTTAACTTGCATGTTCTACATCTTTAACACTATTGCACATTTAACTCTGCATGGTCTAGCAAGATCAGTGGATATATAATGGTGTCAATATTAAGTTTTAGGTTTATTTTAAAGTTAGAAATTTAAAAGTCATACCTTAGTAGAATCCAGTATAGTTCTGTACAACCTTGTATATCAATAAAACATTTCTTCTTTAAACATCCTGTAAATTTACCAGTTTAGCTTCCCTGGACAATACTTGTCTATTAGCGACTGGTAATAAGGTTTCAACTCTTCAACATTAGGAATTTCTTCCTTTTTGGTGTACAAATCGAATTTGCTGGAAAGATAATTAGTGTACCATGTATACTTCATATCAAAAAGAGAAATTAATTAAAGTTTTCATAAAATATATTATGAGGGTATGTTCCTCAAATCACAATTATCATATAATATATAATAATTAAAATTTGAAAATGTAGTTTGATTGAACTTACTTGAACTCTTTAATCCAAGGAAGCATTTCAAGGTCACGATTGTCACACAGGTGCATGTAGTCTCCGCCAGTGTGCCAAGGGTAGAATGAGTGGAACCTGTATTTGACAGCCATACACAAGTGGAATTTCATTACAGGCATTTTATTTCAAATAAAACAAGTTGAACATCATACAAGTAAATATGGGTTAAATAAATTGAAACTGTAATATCTGCCTGTTTTAGTCATAGAAATGAATGTATATATTGCAATGTTGGTTTCCTATTATTAAAGACAAAGCTTGTTAGGCTGATTGAAATTTCCCTAGTTAACAACTGACCATCCCTAGGATGCAACCTAAAACATTCAACGAACTTCCAGGTACCTATTTAATGCTATTTAGGTACAATGCCTAATGTGATAATTTTGATCAATAAGAGGAATCAGAAACAATGAGGAACTCTGTTCAACACACACACACACACATTAATATAGTAATGCTGTAGATCTACAATATTCTTACCTGATAATGTAAAAGGCTTCATCAGGAAGTGTACACTTGTTATGTTTCAGGACTCGGTACATGTACTCATCATGACCCCAAGAGATGTATATATTTTGGAGGCCACAGTTGGGTTCATACATGCCATACTTCGTGCTGTTGGTGTAAAACGTGTGTGCATCAAGGTAGAGTACTATACATCTTGATACTTTCATCTGTAAACTAATGCCATGAATGGTTGGTTCAACTTGTTATGAACTGTGAATTGATAAGACAATTTGCATGTTTTCATGCACGTATACAATATGGGTGGAAAGTACAAAAGTAGAATAAAAGCTGGATGCTTCATGTTTACATATCTGTTGTATGGATAATGTTTACATAATACAAAATCGTACAGGTGAAATAAGTGTTAGGAAATAATACATAAATAGGGCTCTTGAATACAGATACTGTTCAAGGACTGTGTGTAAATGTACTTAAAATAGTGAGCAGTTATAAGAGTGAAGCTGCCATTTGTTTCTCACATCAGTGTTAAGACTGATACGACCTTATCATTAGTAGCTTTGATAATATGACAGAAACAGAATTTTCAAGGGCACAGATTTTTACTAAATTTATATTACAGTGGAATAATGTTTCATAATTGCCAATTGTACTGAACTCGTGTGATTTTTGTATGTCAGTAATGCATTTGTGCATTTTGATATTATTGTCTGGTAATATAATTGTTATAGATATGCATGGTTGGATGCCTCTGTTTGACTGGACTCCTTTGTTATGAAATCTCTTAGTGGAGTGAATACAAGCTGATTTGTTTGAGAACAACTGGTACAATGACAGAAAATTTACATTTTTCAAATGAGAAGGGTTCCCTCCAGCTGAATAGAATCATTCAGAATAGAATCATGTTAGGAATGCAGTACAAAAAATGTAGAAATATTCAACAAAAATAGTTTAACAATTTGGTAGCAAAATGCATCATAATTGTGGCAAAAAAAAAAGTAGCAAACATTATAATTATTGCTGATCTGATGTAACAATGTATTTTCTGCAAATAGAGATGGAGTCTATAACTAACTGGTTAGTTTGAACTAAGTTACACTGTATTATGTACTATCATTACTGCTGTATGTCTGAGGACTGATATCTCAGTTTTGCTGTTAAATATATATACTGTTGTATCTATTCTAAATGCAGCAAGTGGAGTGTTTCCAACTGCACTATTGTACTCACACCTACTTGAATTTTGGGTTATTGAGATCTGGATTCTTGTGGAAAGTGGTGTGTCTGTAGACAATGGACTCTGGAAACTTGCATCCGACTGCGAACGTGTCCCCAACTGTTGACCATTGTGGCTCTCCATAGAAGGTCATTATCTGAGAGAGAAAAAGTGGATGTTAATGACAGGTGAGATAGTGATAACTGGTGGGTTAGTATTTGTTAAGAGTGTAAACACATTCTAACATTGTTTAATGCTTCACAGCCCAGCAGAGTACAGGAGAACACTGGGCTTTCTGTACTGGTTACGTGAGCAGTTAGGCGAGAACAAGTTAGGTGAGAAGGTGGTGGAGGCCAAGACCGTCAGTAGTTTCAAAGCGTTATACGACAAAGAGTACTGGGAAGACGGGACACCACGAGCGTAGCTCTCATCCTGTAACTACACTTAGGTAATTACTGGTTGTCTGTCTTCACTCTTCTGTTACTTGTCTTCATTCACGTACTTCATCCCCTTTCCCATTTGATTTTACAGTATTGCAATCAATCATCTGGTGCTCTGCTTTCCTCTCCCTCTCTACTTTCTGTCCCACCTGTTTCACTTGCCTTTCCTACTCTTCTACATACCTTGTGTAGACTATGTTTGTTCCCAGTTATAATGGAAACGGCCATTAGAAGCTTAAAATTAATTGATCCACTGGATGGTTTATATCTCTCCTCCCTTTCCCACTCACCTTGCCTAGATCATGGATGAGGCCAGTAAGATGGAGCCAATCATCATTTGGGTAAGCCTCTCGAAGGCGTTCAGCCGTCTGGTATGCGTGAACAATGTTGGGGATTGTAACATCTGGATCACTCTCATCTATCAGATCATTGAGCTTCTCCAGCGCCTCAAAAACTGTTGCTTCAAACTTGTTAAATAATCCCCACTGGATGTGCTGGTGGTGGTAGAGGAAAAATTTGGGCACATTAATAGTCATGCTACATTAGTAGTAGTAGTTGAACTGATGAAAGGCATACAGAAGATGCTTGAAAGAGTTTAAGTGTTGAAGTGTTATCCAACTATTTTCTTCATTAATGTTTATAAATACATAATTTCAATTACATATAAATTTTCATAAAAGTAATTTAACAAATAAATTTAGAGATTGGAATTTCCTAGAAATGTTGGCACTTTTTATTATGAGAACTCTGCTGAATTTTGTTAAGAGGAAAATTGTGCTTGACTTGGTTTTGTTCTGGTATGATTTGTGTCTTCTTTTTTCCTCTGGTGAAGCAGGTTAAACTAGTAATTTTGGAAAATAAATTAATATATAGTAGTTTCAGAGCAATATTTATAGTTCTGCCTGTGCTTGACCTATTTAAGAATATCATCTGTGAGGATCAGTAAGTCACTCATGGTTAGTTTCACTCTTCCTTTATACCTTGGGGAAAACTACCTTTTTGTGAAAGGGGTACTGTGGATTCCAATAACTTTGGGGGGTAGGGAATTGTGGCTTGTAAAGCCCCTCTTCTGGTAAAATGATAGGACACAGACCGAGATTGTTCTGCCTCTAGCAATACACTCTTGTATTTATGTTGACTGACAGAACCCTATTGTTCTGTTCAACTCTTTCTAATGTGTAGTTAAGCCAAGACTGTAAACCTAAACCAAAGATTTATGGATTTATGGATAACACTACGATGGATGAATATCGTGGTGTTATATGGAGCAAGATAAATTATAAGCCAGTCAATGCTCTTGCTTCGTCTTTCCGTGTGTTTTTCGCACATTGTCTCTGTCTCTCTCTCCTACACTCACTGCTCACTATTCCTGTCCTTTTATCATTTAAACATTGTCCAGTCATGCACTGTATCTCTGGTGACAACCTTTGTCTTCTCTCATTAACTTTACCTTGCTCTGAACATAGTCGACACACTGGTGGGTGTGCATGCTAAGGTAGGTCTGTTTCACTTGCTGCATGTGAGGGTGGCCAGAGTCCTCAGGAAATCTGCGAAATTCCCAGCCAGACTTGGTGATGGCATCTTCTGGGCGAAACACCAATGACGGGTCTATCAGCAGGACCTTCCCTTTCTCCTTGCACGAGTCCTGGGGTAGCAAGAGGTTAAATACAGAGTTTAAAGTGATGCCAAAGGGAAGAGGAGGGAGGTGAGGAAAGGGAGAGGCAGAATACCACCAAAGGAAGAGGAGATTGGGAATAGAGCCAGATAAAAGGGACAGGAGGAATATAAGGGAAGGAAGGGGGAGGGTGAGAGGGAAGTGGCTTAGAGCTTGAAGGAAGGGGATCGTACAGATACTGGAGAGGAGTGGAGCTGGAAGAGATTTATGTCGAACTTGGAGAGAAGGAAAAAGGGTGGAACTGTGGGAGGAAGAATAGAGCTTTAGAGGGAGTGGAAGGTACATAAAGCTGGGATAGAGGAGTCTTGGAGCTGTGAGAGAATTATGGAAGCAAAGTGAAGAGAGGAGCTGGAAGAAAGGAAGCAGAGTGAATCTACCTGGAATGGAGTGGAACCTGGAAGGGAGGGGAGAGGAATGAAGCTGTGAGGGAACGGAACAGGAGTGGAGATGGCAAAATAGAAAAGGAGTAGACACTGGCTAGAGGCACGTGTCCAACACAAATTCAGTCCCCGTGGCGCTGTGGTAAGACACTTGCCCCGCTCTTCGCTAGCGGTTTGGCCTGGGTTCGTTTCCTGGCTGGGGAGGATTGACTAGGCATCAATCCTTGACTGTATGCCTCTGTTCACCCAGCAGTAAATGGGTACCTGGTTGTTAAACGATTTAGGGGGATCCTATTTGTTACCTGCCCGAAACGCTGTGCGTGCACGTGGCTTTACAAGAATGTAAGAGCTCTTGTTCAATAAAAAATGACGGAACCCCAAATGTACAGTCTGTACAGTAGTTAGAAGCGACCAGACGGGATCAACCCGATCAACCCTATGGTTGCAGGATCGGGATCCTGCAACAATAGACAGATGGTAAACAGGTTGTCAGGGTCTACACATGTGCATCAACATTGGCTGATAATTATCTACATAACAGTGTGTCTTGAAGGTGGTGGAGCCGCCACTTTCAGGGAGACCCAGAAGATCAGTAAGTAGAGGCAGCTTGGCTGCTGAGGTAAGTAAAAACGTACTTCCTTCAGAAGGAAGTACGTTTTTAACGATTTTTTTAACGATTCCTTCGGAAACGTACACGTACGTTTCTGAAGGAATCGGAGAAAAAGCAAATTAGGAAAACCAGACACCAAAGAAAGCTAGTGTCTTGTTCCAGCGCCTCGGTCGCAATCCAAAAAGGAAATGCCTATTGTATCTTGATAACGCTTCCGACCTCAGATGACCTTGTAGACGTGTGTATGTATGTATGTATATATGTGTATGTATGTATGTATGTATATATATATATATAATATATATATATATATATATATATATATATATATATATATATATATATATATGCAAACAAGCTTGAATGGTCCCCAAGCATATATGCAACTGAAAACTCCACACCCTAGAAGTGACTCGAACCCGGACCGCCAGGAGCACATTGTAACTGGTGTACACGGTGCTTTAAAACACTCGACCATCAGTGACTGTAGAACCATCACCCCGACGGATCAAAGTGCCGTCGGGGTGGTGGTTCAAATAGCCTTGGCTATCACTGCCTTTTGTACGGTCACTGATGGTCGAGTTGTTTAGGGCACCGTGTACACCAGTTGCAATGTGCTCCTGGCGGTCCGGGTTCGAGTCACTTCTGGGGTGTGAAGCTTTCAGTTGCATATATGCTTGGGGACCATTCATGGTGTATGAACTAGTGGTGTATGGTTCCATTTCTGTCACACCCGGGAATCGAATCCCGGGATCTCACGATTGAGAGTGGAGAACGAAGCCAACTGTCCCGCCGCCGTGCTTTGCTTTTTTTTTTTTTTTTTTTTTGAGATATATACAAGAGTTGTTACATTCTTGTACAGCCACTAGTACGCGTAGCGTTTCGGGCAGGTCCCTGGAATACGATCCCCTGCCGCGAAGAATCGTTTTTTCATCCAAGTACACATTTTACTGTTGCGTTAAACAGAGGCTACAGTTAAGGAATTGCGCCCAGTAAATCCTCCCCGGCCAGGATACGAACCCATGACATAGCGCTCGCGGAACGCCAGGCGAGTGTCTTACCACTACACCACGGAGACTGTGCCGCTTGTTTTGTTATTCTTGTACCATCAGTCTATCCCGATGTGTGAGCTGAGAGAGTGCGTGTGAATAACTAGTTGAATGAAGGAACTCACGGCCATGGTGGTGGAGTGGCAGTCTGGCTGGCTGGATGGTTCTAGCTGGCTGGGCGGCGAGTATAGCGAACCATCCACTTTTATATATGACGGGTGGGCGCCCCTGCCCTCCCCTCCAGGCTTATCAACATTGTGCACTTGTACTGTGTGTGTGTGCCGCGGCCTCCACCATGCTTCTCTTGGCCTCCCCACCACCACCACCACCACCATCGAACGTCAGGAAGGTTGAAATCAAGAACAATAGGTACAATAAGGCCAGTAGATACTACATAAAGTGCTATTAGAACACCACAACCACTGCCATCAACACCATTATCATGAGGTCTTTACAAAAGAATCAATGAGGGGACCAAGGTTGGCAGATGAAAGGTAGCTCCATGACACAATAGCTGACGTAGTAGTGAATACTGTATAGAGTTTCATTGACTGTAATCAATGAGAAAGATGACAATGAAGGTCCTCTTCATCAATTTAATGCAGAATAGTATTGTTGATGGGATAATTGTGGATTGTTATGGCTTTATAATTAGCCACATCTTTGTGATTTTTTTTTATTTCCTGGATTTCTTTTCATAAAATCTACTGCCATAACTTTTCATAAAATCTATGCCATAACTGGCATAGTTCATACTGTCGTTTCATGGTGTATTCATCCATATCGGAGAGTATATTGTCTTCCAGTATTTTGTTAACTCCCCCGTGCCTGACAAGTCTGGGACGTGGCTTGTACTCCTAAATGAAGGTCCGGGTTTCACTATTTCTACATCATCACGGATACTAATGTCTTTATTCTTCATTACATTCACTTCAGTTAACTCCATCTTAACTATCCCGTCCGTTCCCGTCCCTGTCACTATCACAAGCCCCGTCATTCTGACTCTCACCTGCTGCATTTGCCTTGTTATTTATTTTTTTAGTGTTTCCCAATCACCGTGACGGGCTGCAACTTGTCCTCTTACAAAGAACGTCTAATTTTGCTCGTATGTGTTACATAAGGTAAAAAAATGTCGTACTAGAACATGGAAGCGGCTCGCGAAAGTGACATACTTTCTGTTTTGGGTCCTCTGGAAGGTTAGTTAGTTTAGTTCATTTATTATGCACCTCATACCCATCTTGTGGGCGGTAGGGTTACAGAGGCACATAATGGGCTCAGGGACTGAATCCCACAATTCATTTAGCTAAGCAAGTTACAATCTTGATGAGCTAGTTACAAAATTCAGTATAAGTCGTCATATCAACAATGGGTTCGAGATCGACCAAGAGTACAGTTTCTAAATTAAGCAACTGACATATGTGGAGAGCTAGTGTCACAATTGATATGTTTGTCCTGCACACCGCCCCCTATCCAGTGGACAGCGGTGGATAGGTTGGAGAGGACACTTTACATTGACCATTTTCTTATCGGTAGGAAACCTTATGAGGACGGGCTGGACGATGAGGCTTCCGGCTGGGGTGCACGGAGTACTGAACTATCCTCTTGGAGTGATAGGCGCTCGTTTGACATTTTCAAGGTTTATTAGAGATTGATTATATCATTATTTTCCTGCGTTGACTTTAGTCCTGAAGTAAACTGTAATCCAAGCCTAACGTAAACTTGTTGGGTGGTAAGTTATTATGATGGCCTGAATAACTCCAGAGTCGTTTTGCAGGACTTCAGCACAAATTTTTTTGTGTCTACACGAGTTTTTTTTTCGCTAGCAGGACCAACATATATGTGCACACGTGCATTATAAGCCACAGGACCAACATATGTACACACGTGTTGTGATTTCCACATTATCAATCATTCGTTTTCTCTTCTTTTATTGACCTCCAGGGGTTTTACTATATTATTTGTTTTGTTAGTTTCATTATTTGGTGAAGCCGTTCATTAGATTTTAGACTTTAGCGTGTAATTGATCAATATATTTTTAATTTATCTGTTTCATTAATCTCTGGTACCCGAATGGTTGATGAAGTAGGAAGCTCGTCTGAAGAAGAAATACAGATTCAGAAACACGTAGAAAAGACATCTATAGAGAAAATAACAAAGCAAGAGCAAACCAATTAATTCACACATGATTGAAAACTATTAATCTGCAAAAAGCATGTTCCAAACGCCAGCACATCTTCCCAAAATGAAAGAATTTATAACAACGATGTGGTCAATCGTCCCTCATCGTTAGTATAAGTACTTCCGGAAACGCCCCCTACTACGACTCATACCTGTTTAGAAGAATTTCCTACCACGTGGGAAGTTGTACGTCACTACTCAAAATACAATACCGAATTTAGATTGTAGCATTCTTTCGGACAATAGCATTTACATTGTTTTTATTGCCTTGCCTAATGCTTCACATAAGGTGACCAAGAACAACAGGTTACTCAGTTGATACAATGTGTGGCATTATGCAATCTCGGGCACACGTCTCTCACAAACATGTGAGCGGCATCTTGGTTGCGTCTCACCGTGCATTATCAGCTGGGAACGGGGCGGAGGTGAAGCAGAGGTATTCAGGACTAAAGTATACTTGCTGATTGGGCAGTAGGCAATTAGTAGGCCATATATACCCTCTATAGAGGTTAATAGACCAAAAGCCAAACCCCATCAACCCGCTGTCACTCGCCACCTTCATGACCGCCACTACCTCACAGGCAAGTGCCTGCCTTACAGTTTCATTTCTCACATCACCCGCTGATACAAGGATCTTTTCCCTCGCAGTTTATGAAATATTCAGGTTTCCTCCACTTGCAGTACTTCCCTTGCACGATGCCATTCCCGATGATCCGGAGGGCAGTTCATTGTGGCGTGTGAAGCCTCTTGTTGCCAAAGGATAGTAAACAGTGTTCCATTCTCAGGGTTGATTTTTTTGTTGGGCCACAGAGCCATATCCCATCCGGTTTGGATCTTAATTTCGAATGCCATGTAGAGATTTAAATAAATTGTAAAGGTTATAATAGTAATATTTGACCATTGTCGGGACAAGAAGCTTGTGGAGTTTTTTGAGGTCCCGCCCTAGACCAGATGCTGATGGTCCTCCAGGATGTAACCCATAACAGATGATGAACAGCGGTATCAGGTGTAAGAAAACGTGCTCAAACGTCACTTACTGTCGCGGGAATCAAACTCGGGACCAATCTAACGTGAACTGACATCCCCAATCTTTGCATCATCGTGCGAGATGGGATGCAAGATGAACCTCTCTTCCTCTTGACCTACACTGTAACCTTTCATATGGCTTAGGACAGCAGCACACTCGCATACACTTAAAGTGTCTCAACCAAAAGAAATTATTTTTTTTTGAATAGGAACGATACATCTGAAAATTATACCGGTAATTATTCAACACAAAACTATTATTAATTATACATCTTTTAAGTTTCCCTTCCTCTAATTACAAAAAATATTTATCGTCATAAAGACAGCCATAAACAGTACTTATTTTGCACTACAAGGGGTGCTTGGCCCGGGTCTCTCCCTAATCTCCCCTTCCCCCAATCTCTCCACTTTTCGCGAGAACGGGTTGCGGGGAAGGCACTTAAAGTGTGGCACTGGAGCCGACCCCGACTGGGCTATAATACTCCCATACACCACATGCTCCATGTGCGAAAGTTGGGTGAGACTAGCCCCAAGCGTCGGACCACAACCTTGGAAAGGCACAGACATTCTATCTTATAGATATAGATTAAATACATCAATACATAAAAGATTGGTAACGGTGCTGATGCCGCCACAGAGCCTGCTGGCAAACAAGACCCACCCATTGTCTGCTTCACACACCTTCCACCGGGTATTATCTCGCTGCTTTCCCATTGATAACATAATTATCATAAACTCTTTAACAAGTGCGACGTCTGTGTTGCGGGGGAGAAGCAGTTCTGGCTGGATTGTATGACTGCGGCACAAGCGGTGCAGATAACGTGCCACCACCTGCAGCTGTTGGCAGTGTGGCAACATACCCTCACAACACGGCTCACCGCTTCAAAAATATGCTGAGAAATCTAGATATTCTGAACGGTAGAGATTGCAGTACAGCCTAGTCTTTAATATAGCTCACATGTTTTCGTGAAGCTTAGTCCAACATGATTAGTATAGAAACTTGTGTGTGTTGGTGACATTTAAATATACAAGATATAAGTTATTCTTTTAGTACTTGGAAATCTGTTACAATGATTCGTAATGTAGAATAATTTATACATAACTTACCTGGCGCCGTAATTAACTGATCATGGCAGTTGGCACTAGTTTTGTTTTTGTTGGCGAGTGGCGGAATAGCTACATTGACGTAATGGGTACCAATGATCTTTAAGCTAAACAATTTACATTAGTGATTATATATATAATTTAAATTTGTATATCATGCAGCCTCTCACCCATACAGGTGGCAGCGCAGTGAGGCTACCCTCACCTGCAGCGCTTCACACAGTAAGCAGCAGGCTTGGTAGATCTTCCTATTTTTGGTTGAACATCATTTTGAATGTAAGACAAATTTCTTGGCATGTGTGATAAGAATTAATTCTAATTTTTTGAATTTGCGTTCCCCTCATAGTGAGGCAGGTTGTTGTGCTGACGTAGTGTACATTTGGTCAGGTCTATACATCAGCCGCTGGTGCAAACTCCCCAGAAATGGTGCTGCAAACTTCCAAGGATACTTATAACCTAGTCCAAGAACAGGTAAAATCTGGGAGTCTGCGGATTTTATAGGATGATGCTTATAGATGTATGGCTTTTTTTTTTTTTGCATGGTAGTATGATGATAGATGGAATAGCTGGTGTCGATTTTACTTTGTCTCAGATCTACAAAGTTTTGTTGAAGTTCTTGGTATACTATTTTCTCAGACAATCCAAGGTTATATTGTTACCTCATATTAAGGTAGATTCTTTTGCTAACTCATCAGTTTTATTGTGCATTTGAAGGAAAACATGAAATGGAATCTACATGATATAGGTTCTGTTACCACCTTGTATCTGCATCTAGCTTCAGACAAGGATGTTACTACTGTGTCGGAAAGAGTTGAGCGAAATTAAGGACAATAAAGGATCACTTAAATTAATGTGTCATGTTTGGAGCTCTGTACACATTTGAGTGCAAGGAATAATACCAGTTGTCCGGTATGAAGGGTTGAAGTTCAGTTGTTTATACGGACGCCCCACTCAAAATATGAGCCATCACTCATTGTCAGGACAATTGTCATTCCAACTGCACTCGTAGGGTGGTGTGGGCAACCATCAGCGTATATGGCTTGAGAGACAGTGGTTACTAATATGGCTTAAGACATTGTACTTTGCCACGAGACGAAGCTTGGACTGATCTTTAATTTGTTTCTTGGGAGGGATTATAATTTTTAGGGAGGTAATCTCTGACAGTGTAGGGAAGTACCATTGGTTCTCTTGGTAGATGTTGTGAATCTGATACATTCTGAGTTCAGTTACAGTTTCAGTGGCCCATTTCGAGCATTGTTGACGTGAGTGAAGAAGGCCTGGAGGGCTTCTGTGCAAGTGTTGGTCTAGACTAGCCGAGGATCTAATACCTGTGAACTGCATCATTTTAAAAATTCTGACATTTGCGCCATAATCTGACTGATACCTGTCACAGCCATGAGAACTCTGAGCCTTTCTTTATACTGATTACAGAATCTGATTACAACATAACCATACAATTGGACCTCAAGACCAAAGTACTGCATATGAATCTGTTCACACAGTCAAGCTGGCATCCATCACGTGGCTGCATCTTTACCACCTGCTCCTTCCTCTCCCGGTGAGCGCCTCTTTACTATCTTTATTTTCTCATATGTAAAAGCTAAGCCAATAATGATAATAACAATAATAATAATAATAAACCTAGAGAATTCTTCGTTGCAATTGCGTACCATTTATACATCTTAACTTCAAAACAATTGATCAATTGTTAACTACATAATTATGTTTTCGGACAATTACTGTACATTTTAAGCTCTGTGATATCTCATCCTAAAAACAAGTATGTAGTACAAACATGTAGCAGTACAGTTGGCTTCGTTCTCGACTCACAATCTGGGATCTCGAGCGGGACAGAAAAAATTGGGCACGTTTCTTTCCACTTAATGCCTCTGTTCACCTAACAGTATACGGGAGTGAGGCCAAATGTTGTTTGGTTACATCCTTGGCAGGGTCAGCAATTCCATCTTAATAGGGTAAAGAGGGGGGGGGGACCTAGATACAAGCCTAAATAATATGTATACAAGCTACCTGTCCCCGGCAAAACAAATTATTAGGTATTTTATTTCCCAACAAACGTGTTTGTCCAAGGCCCCGAAATGCTGTTTATTTATAACAATTATACGATGGTTATGTAATATTGTTTTCAAGAATAGTGTTAAAATATTATGTATAAGACTGCTAATTTCGCCCTGCGGTTGTGGCAAACCTTAATGTCCTGACCTGTGTCCTGATCTGTAGATAAACACAGAATTAACATTTAATCACCGATGTCTAGAATTGGAGCCATTAAGATGAACAAAACCAAATCAAATCACATGTATGTGTTCCCGAGTCTGGCAACCACTTGTGCGTCATTATATTGCAGTGCAATTTGCCTGAAGTCAGATGAAACGTTCCAGAGGTCTATGGGAAGGGTGGCAGTAGGGATGACTGTGGCTTACGGCTCCTTACATAACCAATCCTCGTTGATCTTCGTCGTAAGAGTGAGTCTTCAGAGTGGCAGTATAGTGGTGGAGGCTACTTGAGCAAGAGGCTATCAGGTGTGTAGTAACTGTTTATGGACACACGCAGAGTTGTCTGCTGTTGTCTGCTATTACAGTATCTTATACGGTGTGTAGCAGCACAGCTCAGCACCGCAGCTCACTCGTATATAAATTGAAAAGGATGTAACATGAGGATTTGAACAGATCAGCATTCACAGCCACTAGTGTGGCTGTGAATGCTGATCACCCAGCATTCACCCCCGGCAGAATTCGGCTCAAAAATCACGCTCAGGAGTCAAATTTCCTACATTTCAGATATTTTGAAAACTGCAGGGGGGTTTGGGCAACATATGACCCATCGCCGTTTTCAGTAATTGGCATATTTTCGGTGTAAAAAGTAGTAATTTAAAAATGAAAATAGGTGCAGAGAGTCAGAATTCGGCTCAAAAATCACGCTCAGGAGTCAAATTTCGGACATTTACGATATTTTGAAAACTGCAGAGGGATTTGGGCAAAATATGACCCCTCGCCGTTTTCAGTAATTGGCATATTTTCGGTATAAAAATTCGCAATTTGAAAATGAAAATAGGTGCAGAGAGTCAGAATTCGGCTCAAAAATCACGATCAGGAGTCAAATTTCGGACATTTCAGGTATTTTGAAAACTGCAGGGGGGTTTGGGCAAAATATGACCCATCGCCGTTTTCAGTAATTGGCATATTTTCGATGTAAAAAGTAGTAATTTGAAAATGAAAATAGGTGCAGAGAGTCATAATTCGGCTCAAAAATCACGCTCAGGAGTCAAATTTCGGACATTTCAGATATTTTGAAAACTGCAGGGGGGTTTGGGCAAAATATGACCCATCGCCGTTTTCAGTAATTGGCATATTTTCGATGTAAAAAGTAGTAATTTGAAAATAAAAATAGGTGCAGAGAGTCAGAATTCGGCTCAAAACCCACGCTCAGGAGTCAAATTTCGGACATTTCAGATATTTTGAAAACTGCAGGGGGGTTTGGGCAAAATATGACCCATCGCCGTTTTCAGTAATTAGCATATTTTCGATGTAAAAAGTCGTAATTTGAAAATGAAAATAGGTGAAGAGAGTCAGAATTCGGGTCAAAAATCACGCTCAGGAGTCAAATTTCCTACATTTCAGATATTTTGAAAACCGCAGGGGGGTTTGGGCAAAATATGACCCATCGCCGTTTTCAGTAATTGGCATATTTTCGGTATAAAAAGTCGTAATATGAAAATGAAAATAGGTACAGAGAGTCAGAATTCGGCTCAAAAATCACGCTCAGGAGTCAAATTTCCGACATTTCAGATATTTTGAAAACTGCAGGGGGGTTTGGGCAAAATATGACCCCTCGCCGTTTTCAGTAATTGGCATATTTTCGGTATAAAAAGTCGTAATTTGAAAATGAAAATAGGTGCAGAGAGTTAGAATTCGCCTCAAAAATCACGCTCAGGAGTCAAATTTCCGACATTTCAGATATTTTGAAAACCGCAGGGGGGTTTGGGCAAAATATGACCCATCGCCGTTTTCAGTAATTGGCATATTTTCGGTGTAAAAAGTAGCAATTTAAAAACGAAAATAGGTGCAGAGAGTCAGAATTCGGCTCAAAAATCACGCTCAGGAGTCAAATTTCGGACATTTCAGATATTTTGGAAACTGCAGGGGGGTTTGGGCAAAATATGACATATCGCCGTTTTCAGTAATTTGCATATTTTCGGTATAAAAAGTCGTAATTTGAAAATGAAAATAGGTGCAGAGAGTCAAAATTCGGCTCAAAAATCACGCTCAGGAGTCAAATTTCCGACATTTCAGATATTTTGAAAACTGCAGGGGGGTTTGGACAAAATATGACCCATCGCCGTTTTCAGTAATTGGCATAATTTTGGTATAAAAAGTCGTAATTTGAAAACGAAAATAGGTGCAGAGAGTTAGAATTCGGCTCAAAAATCACGCTCAGGAGTCAAATTTCGGACATTTACGATATTTTGAAAACTGCAGGGGGGTTTGGGCAAAATATGACCCCTCGCCGTTTTCAGTAATTGGCATATATTCGGTATAAAAATTCGTAATTTGAAAATGAAAATAGGTGCAGAGTCAGAATTCGGCTCAAAAACCACACTCAGGAGTCAAATTTAAGACATTTCTGATATTTTGAAAACTGCAGGGGGGTTTGGGCAAAATATGACCCCTCGCCGTTTTCAGTAATTGGCATATTTTCGGTGTAAAAAGTAGTAATTTGAAAATGAAAATAGGTGCAGAGAGTCAGAATTCGGCTAAAAAAAAAACGCTCAGGAGTCAAATTTCGGACATTTCAGGTATTTTGAAAACTGCAGGGGGGTTTGGGCAAAATATGACCCATCGCCGTTTTCAGTAATTGGCATATTTTCGGTGTAAAAAGTAGTAATTTGAAAATGAAAATAGGTGCAGAGAGTCAGAATTCGGCTAAAAAAACGCTCAGGAGTCAAATTTCGGACATTTCAGGTATTTTGAAAACTGCAGGGGGGTTTGGGCAAAATATGACCCATAGCCGTTTTCAGCAATTGGCATATTTTCGGTGTAAAAAGTAGTAATTTAAAAACGAAAATAGAAGCAGAGAGTCAGAATTTGGCTCAAAAATCACGATCAGGAGTCAAATTTCGGATATTTCAAGTATTTTGAAAACTGCAGGGGGGTTTGGGCAAAATATGACCCATAGCCGTTTTCAGCAATTGGCATATTTTCGGTGTAAAAAGTAGTAATTTGAAAATGAAAATAGGTGAAGAGAGTCAGAATTCGGCTCAAAAATCAAGCTCAGAAGTCAAATTTCGGACATTTCAGGTATTTTGAAAACCGCAGGGGGGTTTGGGCAAAATATGACCCATCGTCGTTTTCAGTAATTGGCATATTTTCGGTATAAAAATTCGTATTTTAAAAATGAAAATAGGTGCAGAGAGTCAGAATTCGGCTAAAAAATCACGCTCAGGAGTCAAATTTCGGACATTTCAGATATTTTGAAAACCGCAGGGGGGTTTGGGCAAAATATGACCCATCGCCGTTTTCAGTAATTGGCATATTTTCGGTGTAAAAAGTAGTAATTTAAAAATGAAAATAGGTGCAGAAAGTCAAATTCGGCTCAAAAATCACGCTCAGGAGTCAAATGTCGGACATTTCAGGTATTTTGAAAACTGCAGGGGGGTTTGGGCAAAATATGACCCATCGCCGTTTTCAGTAATTAGCATATTTTCGGTGTAAAAAGTAGTAATTTGAAAATGAAAATAGGTGCAGAGAGTCAGAATTCGGCTCAAAAATCACGCTCAGGAGTCAAATTTCCGACATTTCAGATATTTTGAAAACTGCAGGGGGGTTTGGGCAAAATATGACCCATCGCCGTTTTCAGTAATTGGCATATTTTCGGTATAAAAAGTCGTAATTTGAAAATTAAAATAGGTGCAGAGAGTTAGAATTCGGCTCAAAAATCACGCTCAGGAGTCAAATTTCGGACATTTACGATATTTTGAAAACTGCAGGGGGGGGGGGGGGGGTTTGGGCAAAATTTGACCATCGCCGTTTTCAGTAATTGGTATATTTTCGGTGTAAAAAGTCGTAATTTGAAAATGAAAATAGGTGCAGAGAGTTAGAACAGGGTTGCCTGATTGGGCTACAAGTAGCGAATTGGGCTACTTTTGAGAGCCCCGCGCTCCCAAATTTTTAATTTCGCTACTTGCGACTTTTTGGGCTAGTTTAAACGCAAGTTGGGCTACTTTGGGCTGTTAATATTAAGAAACTCAATGATGATTATTTATGCTTTAATAATATAATCTGTACAAATCACAGCCGAGTCTAACAGCCTGATTGACTAGACCACTTACCGCAGGAGAGCCCTGGTCAGAGACCGGCCCCTGGGGATGTTGATCCTAGGAACCTTTGAAAGAAATAGTAACCGCAAGGCAAGGTAATCCTCCCCAGGGGCCAGAGATTTCCCAACCTTAATTGTTAATAATACTTCATCCCAAGAGCTACACCTGGTTCCACAGATCTTCATTAAAGGGGAGAAAGTTATCTAGAAATTTACAGATTGATAAATGATGGGAAAGATCCCTTACAGTTAATACCTTTGTCAGGAAGACGATGGTTGGCAAGGAGCGGTAGTGTAAAGCGGCCGTTTGATCAGTGGGGTTCTCTAACAACTCATTACCAAATAGCTTTTTCCTCTTGTGATAAATATGTTGCAAGGCAACTATTTTCAATGTACGCTGATCCCTCCAATAAGCTATATTTCACATGTCTCAAACCAATCCTAAATGATTTTGAAAGGATGAATTTACTTTATCAAAAGATGAAGCAGATCAGTATAGCCTTCACACTGTCTTAGAAAACTTCACTCTTGGAATACTCAGAAGAATCTTTCGTCCTCATCATGCAAAGCTTCATGTTAATTTGGACTACAATTCTATGTATCTGCCCCTGGAGAAAGTGGACTTTGGTTACGAATTTTCAACACTTCGGGCCACTAACAGACAAAACAATTTTACAACCCAGGAAAAGTTTCAAAATGTTCAAGAAAGATGCGATAATTTTTTAATGAAAGCTTGCAAATAGCTTCTTTCTCGTATTCTAAGTAATGTTGAAACTATAAAAAAAGGTGAAAAATCTGTTACCTATCATATGCCTTAGCTTACATGGCCACCATTTTCGGAACTTCCGTTAGTATTAGCCGACCAATCTAAGCTTAGTGAAATTGAAAGTCAGTGGCGCCTACTGTTAACCACTGACTAGTCCAACATTTGTAAGGGACAAATTCCGACATCTGAATCGTCATTTTAGACCAAGACAATAACTGTCAAGAACACTGCTGGCTATCCCATACTGATTGACCTCACTGAGTTTGTGTTGAAAATATAAAGCTTGCCAATCAGTAATGCCCTGGTTGAACGGATATTTTCAAGAGTAACGTCTGTGAAAACTAAACTGAGAAATCTTGAATGGGAATGGGACTTGAGCTTTTGACATCAGTCTTGAGAATCAAAACATATCTTGAAGACAATGTAACTTGTTGCTCGTCATTTGAACCACTCATGTCAATGCTTAAATATGAGTCTGCAATATACAAGAACGAAGTTGTGGATGCAGATCAAGATCTTGATAATCTTCAACTGTAAAGACGTGGAAGGACTCCACACCCATTAGGCTTCAAACAGTAAATATTGGTAAGTTATCCTATTATCATATTGGTTAAATATATATATGCAGAGATAATGTTAATAAAACAATTAAAATCGTTTAATGTACTCTATATATCATAATAGATTACTTTGAAACCCGTATCAGTCACTAAACAAAAAATTGGGATACTCTTATTACAAATTCGCTACTTTTAGACCGTCAGCTCGCTACTTTTAGCAATTTAAATCTGGCACCCCTGACCCCCGCTAGTGTCCAAGAGAGGCCCACACCCCTCCCTTACACAGGCTACCTCGGTGCTCTCCATGCAACTCTCCATACACTCCTTAGACAATCTGTTATTTATGCTGTAAAAATTCTTTGGGGACTGTTGGACCCAATACAAACTGTCTCGCAGCATAACTGTTCATCATTATGACAACGTAACTGGTCTGTGAAGAATACCTGAATTTACCTGAGGGCCACTATCTCTGAACTGGCCTCGACAAGATTTTTTCAAACTGGATTTTGAATTGAAGTAATGTTTTGGCATTTACGGCTTCGGAGGGTAGGCAGTTCCATGGGTTTATGAAATAAAGGGTGAAAAAGCATCTATTTTCTGTCTTGCACTGTGGCTTGTTGAGCCTAAAGCTGTTGCCCCTTGTATGTATTACATTTTGACATTTTAAAGAAGTGGTCTGGATTAATACACTTCATCTTGTTCAGTATTTTAAATGTTTCGATGAAATCAGTCGTGTCATGTCGTTTGTTAGTCCGGTGGCCCGCAACCATTCTGGTATGAGTCGACTTAGTTCTCAGAATTTTTGTCGTTCTGTGTTGAAGTTTCTACAAAACAGATGTGCCCCTTTGAAGGTGATGTCTCCATGCTTGGATACAGTAGTCCAGATGGAAGCGCACAAGAGACTTGTACAGAGGATTAAAAACTTTCTTTTCCTTGAAGTCAAAGGTTCGTCTGTCTATTCGTAAAATATGGTTAGCTTTTTCTTTTTAGTGCAGCTCCCAGTTCTTGTGCAACTGTCAATGGCTGGTGGATCCTAACTTGTAGGTACACTGTACGCTTCTTCATCAATTTGATTCATAGTATTGTTGATATAATATTTGATGTGCATTGTAATGCACAACATGCAAGCTGTGCATTTTTTTCAATATTGAAAAGCATTTGCCAGTTTTCTTACCATTTGTTAAGTTAATGTAGATCTCTTAGTAAGGCCTCAATATCGTTTTCGCTTTCTGCTCTACCATCGCTCTTAATGCCATCTGCAAATTTTGTCATTGATGTAGAAGACAAAATAGGTTGGCCCGAAAATGAAACCTTGCGGTACACCACTCTTCATATTTTTCCAGTCAGATCCATTTCTATTTAAGACAACCGTATGCTTTTCTTTGTTTCAGCCATTGTTTTATCCACTGTAGCATTTGAATGTTTATTCAATGTGTTTTTAATTTCTTTGCCAGCCTCTCACGTGGTACCTTATGAAAAGCTTCAGAGAAGTTCATGAGTACTACGACCATTGGAAGTCTTTTGTCTGAATAGCAGAATATGATTTAATTTTTAAGAAAAACATTGTGTTGATTTTATTAGATTGTGCACTGTGAGATAGGGAAGCGAGTCCCCTCCTTCATGATTCTCTCGCGAGCTGGCAGATATGAGCGGCTAGGCTGAATGGTCAGTAGATTTCTGCTGAGCACTTTCTACCTTTTCTTTTTTTTAGAGATGTGGGTGACATTTCCATACTTCCAATCTAGGGGAAGGGGGGGGGCCTTGCCCAGTTCATAAATAACATTAATTATACATGGTGAGCGAGTCTTGAACGAGAGAGAAAATATTACACATTTTCACGTCCGTGGAAGCCTGATGGTTCTTTCCCTGCATGGAGAACAGGCGCTGCTTCATGATGGTTTGTTAGAATAAGTTAGATAAAACAATGATTTAAGTTTTACCCGAAACGCTTTGCGTAGTAGTTGCTTAATTTTTATGCGTAACTCCTGTACCTAGAGTTGTTCCCTCATCTTGTTCTCTGTACGCACATTCTTATGGCTAAAATTATTATTATTATAGGGGAAAACTCTCTTTGCTGCCATGTCTGTGAATACAGAGCCCTTTGTTGGCAACAATTTAACATATTAAAGTCTTTGAAGATAATTTAAATTTGGGGACAAATTACACTGGTTATATTGTAATAAATACAACATACAGTATGAAATTTGCTTAATCTCTGTTATAACTCCATCTTACTGTCTAGGTAGACTACTAACTCGTGACACGGAAGGTCATCTGCAGCAGCATGTCCACGGTTAAGTTTGCAGCTCCCTCACCCTACAGTCAGGGGAAGCAGACTGCTCACATCACTGACTTTAAGCACCACGGGTGAGCCTCTCGCCACATACAGTTCTACAGTAATATGGAATAACTGCAGTTGTGTAAACAAGACTCAAGTGTGGTGATGGCGATACTACGCTTATCTGTATATATTTATAACAACACTAGCAAAGCAGGAATTTATTTTAGTAAAGATGTGTTGACCAAACCACACACTAGAAAGTGAAGGGACGACGACGTCTCGGTCCGTCCTGGACCATTCTCAAGTCGATTTTTTAGAATGAGAATGGTCCAGGACGGACCGAAACGTCGTCGTCCCTTCACTTTCTAGTGTGTAGTTTGGTCAACATATTTCAGCCACGTTATTGTGACTCCTCGTCTAATGAAGATGTGTTTGACTGAGATATGAGTGATGAGGTATGAGCAGCATCATCATCATCTTCCCTCTTACAGGTACGTGGTGGGTGCTGGCCTCGACACTGTCAAGAACAGGTACACTGTGACCGTACCAGAGGACCTCAAAGTTATCAATGTGGCACTGTTTGCTTTAGGCCGAGCAGGTAATTATTTATTATGCCCCCCATACCCATCTTGTGGGCGGTAGTGGAAAGGGGTTACAAAGGCACATAATAGTAGATAAGCAAGGCGAGATGGTGAATGATTCCCTCCCTTACGATTCCCTCCATGAGCTGACATACATGTGAGATTAGGCTGACTGGACGCTAGTGCTCAGCTCTCTCTACCGAATTTTAACGTATAAATACCCAAAGGATAAAAAATGATGTACTATAATTCATAGCCGCTCGCAAAATTGACGTGATGCCCCGTTTTCTATGCGTGAATCTGCGCGCGCGTGCGTGCACACACACACACACACACACACACACACACACACACACACACACACACACACACACACACACACACACACACACACACACACACGCACGCGACAGTTGAGAGGCGGGACCAAAGAGCCAGGGCCTAACCCCCGCAGGCACAACTAGATGGTTACTTACAGATAGGGGAGGCGGGGGTGAAAGGGAAGGACGTTATATTACACTGGAGCCAAAGAAATCTTTTCGAGCAATTGGAAGCTACTGAGCAGCACTGAGGGACGTGTCGGCACCACTACTAAGTACTCACCTAGTTGTGTTTAGGAGGGGGGGGGGAACTGATTTTTTGCTCGTTGGTCCTACCTCTCAACTGTCAATCAACTGGTGTCCTGAGGTTCCTGAGCCTATTGGGCTCTATCATATCTATATTGGAAATTTTTTTCTGACCGGTTTTGGCAAATAATAGCAATGGCCAGTGTGACCTGAATGTTAAGGGGCTGACTTATTGGTGTGCACAAAGTGTGCCGCTCCTCTGGTGTTGGGAGCCCACGCTGCTCGCTTCTAACAAAAAGTCCCAACAAAAAAGTGGCAAACGACTTATAAAAAAGTACAGCACCAAGTACAACAGCAAGTGATGAAGGGCCTCACGGGAGTGAGACCCGACCGACCCAGGGAAGGTAACCCTGAATCACAAGGGAAGTACTTACCGGAGACCTAGGGAAGGAAACCCAGGGCACATGCAGCCCAGTAGACTTGTAGGAACACCTGACCACACACACACAGCCGGCAAAGCCAGACAAAAGCTTGAGGCCAGAGAGGACTTCCGACACTTGGCACATCAGTCGATGAACTGTGGGTGATGCGGCCCGCTGGCCTGAGCGAGGTCTGCTCTCCTCCCTGTTGGGGGAGGGTGAGGGGACTTGTTTCACTGTTTTTTATTGGAGGAAAGGGGGGGGGGGAGCTCTGGGCTTCTGTTCGGACGTAGGTTGCAATTTTAACCAGTAAGAGGATTGTAATGGTTCACCTACTCGGTGCCTTCCTTGGTCGATGGCAGAAATGACAAATTCTAAATGTAGAGAGTTCATGTGGCTATTGCTCCCCGCGCCTCGCTGAGAGGGCCAGGTTCTGGCTCGTGGCCCCCAATAGGCACTCGAACTCCCAGGACTGATGGCACCAAACTAATATGGTACATGTCAGTTTAATAGCTTCAGGAGCTCGGGGAGGGAGCTTCCAGGGCTCCCATTAAAAAAAATCCAAATCTGCCAACAAAAAAATCCGTATCCACCAACAAAATATTATAATCAGCCAACAAAAAAATAACAAATCCGACAAAAAAATAACAAATCCGACAAAAAAATCCAGATCCGCCAACAAAAAAATCCCAATCAGCAAGAAAAATAAATAAATAAATCCACCAACAAACAAAAATCCAAATCCACCAAGAAAAAAATCCAAATGCGTCACCAAACAAAATCGCCAACAAAAAAATTCAAATCCATCAACAAAAATCCAAATTTAACAAGTAAAAAATTCCAAATCCTTTAACAAAAAATTAAAAATCCGCTAACAAAAAATCCAAATCGGCCAATAAAACATCTAAAACCACCTACAAACAAAATCAAAACCTGTCAAAAAAAAATCCAAATACACCAACCAAAAAAAAATCGCCAACAAACAAAATCTAAATTTGTAAAAAACAAAAAAACAAAATCGAAATCCGCCAGCAAAAAAAAAAAAATATTCCAAATCCGCCCCCCCCCAAAAAAAAAAATATAAGCGAGAAGGGAAGTAAGGAAACTATCAGTAGAAAGCGCCAAGCCATTGACTATATAGCTCTTGAAAGGGATCAGGATAATGATTTGGGATGGGATGGGACAGGGGGGGAAGGAATGGTGCCCAACCACTTAAGACGGTCGGGGATTGAACGCAGACCTGCACGTAGCGCGGTTCCTGTTGTAGTAACCGCGCAAGGTAGCAAAGGCAGTAACGATCATGACATTCCTGTAGACTCACTGTTCACATTATTACTGAAATTTTCATCCAATAGCAATAGGCTAAACCCGCGATGACAATGTAAATGAAGACTGGAAAATTTCATCAGTAACCAAAAGTCAGTTTATATTAATTTACTTCATTGGTCATTTTCAGGCTCTATTCACCTGACAAACCTTATGAGAAACTCTCGTTTTTACCTTAAGTACGTTGTGGAAGCCGACCGCAGGAAGCTACTCCGTGTGCAGGCTGAGTGGAGACTGCCTAACACCGCTCTTCTTTCACCTGATGAAGCAGAAAAAGTTTTTCAAGATCCAAGGTCAGTCTGTTTCACAGTTAGTTTCTAATTTGATTTAGATTTTTTCTGGTACTATATAACTATATGACCACCAACCTGCTATAAAAACCCTGGCTGGTTTACAGGTATGTAACCAAATGAAGGCGCTGTACCTTCATATTTCTTGGATCTGTGACAGTGACACCAAGGCTTTGTGGGAATAGAAAGATCTTCTGGACTCATTACAATGAGCAGCCAACATAACCTGCTCATAGAAATGAATATACAGCACTACAATTTACCCGAGACATACCTGTACAATAAAAGTTCAAACTGAATTCACCTGAGGGTCACTAACTCTCTAGTGGCCCCGACGAAGACAGTAAGCCGGCGGTTTTCAAAGGTTCTCCCCATTTGTCCTGATGATTTTATCGAGCTGGATTTAAAAATTCAGCAACGTTTTTAGCATTTACGGCTTTGGCGGGTAGGAAATTCCATGGGTTTATAACCCTATGGGTAAAAAAATAATCTGTTGTCTGTTCTGCATTGTGGCTTGAAACCATCACTCCTTTTTTTTACATCTGACCTTTTGAAGTGATCTGGATCAACATCCTCCAAATTGTTCAACATTTTAAAAGTTTTTATGAGATCAGCCCTGTCATGTATCGTTTGCTGTATTGTTAGCCCTGTGGCCCTCAACTGTTCTTGGTACGGGTAGCTTAGTTCTGGAATTATTTTTTGTTGCCCGGTGTTGAACTTTCTCCAAGGCAGCTATGTCTTTCTGAAGATCAAATCTCCACCTTGGATACAATAATCCAAGTGGGGGTGCACCTGAGATTTATACAGTTGAATAACTACCTTCTTTTTCTCGAAATCAAAGTTTACTTGACTATTCCTAGGGTTTGGTTAGACTTCTTTTTAAAAAACTGCAACTCCCACTTGTTGTGCAAATTTCAGTGAATGATGGATTTTGACTGTAACTGTACTGACTATAACTGTACAGTGCATCATTTGATTCCAGCACATTGCCTTGCTTTCATCTTCCAACATATTGTCCTTTCATCTTCCAGCATGTTGTCCTTCCATCTTCCAGCATATTGTCCTTCCATCTTCCAGCATGTTGTCCTTCCATCTTCCAGCATATTGTCCTTCCATCTTCCAGCATGTTGTCCTTCCATCTTCCAGCATATTGTCCTTCCATCTTCCAGCATATTGTCCTCCCATCTTCCAGCATATTGTCCTCCCATCTTCTAGCAGATTGCCTTCCATCTTCCAGCAAATTGCCATTCAGTTTTCCAGCTTCCCACATTTCAGAACATTATCCTTTCAAATTTTGGTACATTATCCTTCCATCTTCCATCATATTGCCATTCCATTTTTTAGCACATTACATTTTCATATTCCATTCCACACTTTACTACAATATTCTATATATTGTATATTAAATTTACAAAAAACTAATAACACTAATAATATTTCGGCAAACAGGTCAAATTTATATGATGTATATATACACACGGTAATTTTGAAGATCGCTAATGGATAGAGTGGTATGGGACAACAAATAACTATCCTTATTGCAGTTCATGGTGTGTGAAATTCAGTTTAAAGAGTAAAGGTGACAATTGTTGTTGTATATGTACCATGTGATAACAAAAGTGAGAATAAAAAAATGGGGGAGGAGAAAGAGATCAGTGTACTGTACTACCAAGGACTTGTAGATTAATTGTAATGCATGATATCAATGGTAAAGTGGATCTGATCTTGAAAATAGTACAATGGAAGTACTGTAATGGTGTTTCAGGAATATGTGACAATGTCTGTACAGTACTGTATATTGAAAGATGCAATGAGAGTTATGTCTTAATAATATATACTGTGTTTGAAACAAGGTTTATTCATAAATATATGGTAAATGGTACAGAGTGAATTGTGAAAATGTACTATAAGTTTAACTGACCAGCAGGTTCTTGTTGACAGAAGTATGCTCAAGTGTGTATAGTCAGCGAGAGGAATAAATGAAGGTCTGCAAGATTCATGTTGATGCTGTGAAAGACATGAATGGCAAAAAGTGTGATCATACCTCATAAAGATCCAAGAGGTAAAAGAATAATTGCCGAGTAGTATTGAGAGAGAACTAGTACACGAATACAAAAAAAAAGAAGTTTATAATGAACTTGGAGATGGAGACTATGCGATCCTAAATTATCACAGGGCAACTTTTCAATTATGGGAGTGCAGTGATGGTTTATTCACCACAGATGTTGATACCGCTTTAACTTTCTGTAAACAAAATTAGTAAGTGCATTGATGTAATTGATATAGTGTTATTTCCAAACAGATACCTAGGACTGTGTTAAGGAGTATTAATATAAGTTCCATAAATGTACTTTTCTCATACAGTAGTTAACACAAATTTAAATGTATGTTCCTTCTTGAATTTTAACATAATTATTGTTTTACAAAGTGTCCATGGCATCATTATTGCCACACCAACCTTCTTGCACAAGGATCTGGTCATTCGAGGTCTGAGTACTGGAAAAGCCATCTTCTGTGAAAAGCCCATTGCTGAAGACACTGAAGGAATCAAACATTGCTATGAGATGGCTCATAAAGTATGTATAAAACTGTTCATTCTTTATGTGATGATACTTTCTCAACATAACTAATTTATTTTTTTTGTTTTCTTCATATTAGTCAGATCACATAACTGCATAATTAATATAGTGCAGTACTGCACTATATTGTACACAGTACTGTACTATAGTTACAAATTAATTTAACCAAAATTTTATATTCTCACCAATCATATTTCCACATAGGTAGGGAAGCCCATCCTATGTGGATTTAACCGTCGATTTGACCCCAGCTTCTGCTATCTGAGGGATCAAGTACAAGCGGGCACAGTTGGGCAGGTGCACATGATCAAAACTGTTGCCAGAGACTCTCCTCTACCCTCTGTAGAATATCTTAAAATATCAGGTGAATTTATATTCAGAATAATCCAGGCATAAATGTAATCAGGATAATAATGTTTTGGTAAGCATTAGATGAGCCTAACAGTCTCCAAAGATGATTCTAACTCAGATGAGTGATCCTAGTGACTCAGATGAATAATTCTAGATTCAGACGAGTCTAACCAGAGAGCCAAAGTTCAACCCCCCACAAACACAACTAGATGAGTACAGTATCTCCACAGAACACTTTCATAATGAGAGGTAATAGAATATTTCATAGAAGAAATATTGCCAGTACTCAAAGTCTCTCCTTATGAGAATTTTGAATATCAGTAAAAAGTTTATGCAGAACATGTAGTGAAGAAGTCACAATATCAGGGCTGGAACAAACCAGAGCTTTAACCAAACACATCTGTCCATCCTGGTCCATTATCAAATCCAGGATGGACAGAAACATCCTCATCATTTTACAACTATTAATGTGTAGGTTTAGTGGTTTATTATATACGAAACATTTATAAATTTATATGGGCACACAGATTTAAGGATCTACATAATTTATATGAGAATTGTTTTTATATTGCATGTCAATTTTTATGGCACATAAGTTTAGGGAAATAATAAACTTTTGGATTTTCAACTAGAGTACCATGCCAAGAAAAATAAAAGTAAAAAATAAACAAAGAAATAAGGCTTTGACTAAATATGAAAATCCCCTTTTGGAGCATAACTTGTTTTTTATTTATTTATACAGTATACACAAGAGTTCTTACATTCTTGTACAACTATTTCCTAGCTTCCTAAATAAAGTAACGATATGCTGTGTCATATGACGAGAATCATGTAATCAGACACGATGACATTCTGGCACTGGCACTATAGGCATATTTTTAATATGCCCCAGCAGGGTCACTAACAGACCCTGGACACCATATACTGTAGGGTCAGGGACCACACCATATACTGTAGGGTCAGGGACTACACCATATACCGTAAAGTCAGGGACCACACCATATACAATAGGGTCAGGGACTACACCATATACCGTAAGATCAGGGACTACACCATATACTGTAGGGTCAGGGACAACACCATATACTGTAGGGTCAGGGACTACACCATATACTGTAGGGTCAGGGACTACACCATATACTGTAGGGTCAGGGACTACACCATATACAGTACTGTAGGGTTAGGGACCACAACATATACTGTAGGGTCAGGATCACACCATGTATTGTATAATAATTTAAAGGACTTTCATTAATTTCTCCAAAATTATACGAAATAGAACAAATTTGTTAATTGCAAAATCACTAACTATTGACAACTTTAAATATAAGCTTATGTAGATACCTGCAATATATAGCGAAATATGTTAAAAGGCAAAAGCCTCGCAGCTACATCTTACCGTTTATGAATTCATATGCTTTACATAAGTGACACCTAATTAACAATTACCCTAACAAATTAAATCGAATCTGTTTTTATTATGAAATCATTAAATTAGAAAGTTTTTTAAACTTTTTTCAGGTGGAATCTTTCATGACTGTGCTGTCCATGACGTTGATTTAATATGCTGGGTGATTGGCGAGTATCCAACCCACGTGTTTGCCTCAGCCACGGCTTTTATCCCAGAGGTGGCCAAGATGAATGATTATGATACGGTTGCCTTCACCATGAAGTTCCCTTCAGGAGCCATCTCGATGACAGACCTGAGCCGCTTTGCTGCCTACGGATACGATCAACGGCTGGAGGTAAAGTGATTACTTTTGCCTTTAACTGTAAGTTAATAACATGGTTATTATTACTGCATTACCCAATTTTGCACCTTCATACAGTGAACAAGTATTCACCTTAAAGAATGGAAAAGTATTGTATGACATTTAGATTTAAGATAATAGAAACAGCCCAACAAATATCTAGCCTATGAGGAAATAACTACATTAAATAGAAATAAAGAAATTACTAAAAAGTCATGTCCTTCAAAATATGTTATCATATTTATAATACAGTTAACTAATGCATTGTATAAAATAATTAGCTCCTCTGCAATAAAGGTGGATATGTAGTTAAGGAGCCATCTTCCCTATTCTTCACCCTATTGAAGGTAAAATACGGCCATAAGTTTGGGATTTACAAATCCACCCAGATCCCAAAAAGTGTTAAGCTGACAGTATTAGCTGTGATATGGAGTAGTGCGGAATGAAGGTTAGAAGTGGTGAAAATGTTCAGGCATGGTAAGTTTGATGTACTTGGGTTTTACAGAAGTAATCATCAAAAGAAAGTGACAGGTCAGTATGTCTAGAAGATGAAGTTGAAAGAAAAGAAGTGGGAACTAAATTGTGTAAGTAGTGCAATATAAAGCAGGAAGCAAAAACTAATTATTTTATTGTATTATACACAACAAAAATTGTAGTGGTGTGAATTGTAATACTGAAGATATTGAGCTTTGTTATTGCATCAGAGCAGCAGTTTTCTAAAAGCTACACAGCACAGTGAATATACTGTACAGTTTTTACATTACAGTACAGGTATACAATACAGTACCTGAAAATTAAAATGAATGCTTTAATTTAGATATTTAGAATTAGCAAAGATATTAGACATTACTTAGGTAAAGAATATGGGCTATATCTTCACTACACACAATCTTTGTCATTGTAAGGTTTTCAGGGCTCAGGAACTGAAGTCCCATATAACCTATGACCATCTTCAGGTCAAATGGGAAAGTTGTACAGAGTTTGTGTGAATGCTGTCAAATGGTGTTGGAATGCATAACAGCCAGACATTGGGATTTATATAGATAACAAAGTATAAAAATATGATTGAGTTATCTTCTTTGGAAAATATATCTGTATACAGTAGATTAATAACGATTGAAAGGAAGTATCGATCACTGAAAATTGTCATATACTGTACTCTATGATGAAAATACTGAACCATAAAATCTACCTTAAATCTTAACTGCCTCTTTATAGATTATATTACCAATGTATTACTGAATATATTATTTTCCAGCCTTTTGCAAAAACACATTTTAGCTTATGAGACTGTACATAGGTACACCACATGTTCAGTTCAGCTGGGAAACTTTTTTAGGATACAAAACGCAAGTAACATTGTACAGTTATTATCAACATGTTCTGAATGTCCGCAGGTGTTTGGACCCAAGGGAATGGTGGCATCAGGTAATGAACGATCCCTACCTCATGACGACCTCCACTGCACAAGGAGAGAGCCAGCCACCTCTCCTCTACTCCTTCCCATCACGTTACTATGATGGGTACATTAATGAGCTCAATCATTTCTGTGATGTCATCCAAGGTACTGTATACTCAAGAAAGTAGTGTTCACTTAATGACCAAATCATTGCATAAACAAAATTTATTTGAAAAGTTGGACACTGCTGCACAATGTAAATAAAACATTTTAAAACTTCCCCTGATAACTGGATGAGCATTTTCTGCTGCGAGGGCGGACTCTTTCAGTTGTTGGGGGGTTATATATCAATGCAATTATTACAGCATAAAAAGGTTACAGGTTATAGTAACCATTACAGTGTTACCATAGTTGTAGAATAACAGCAGTACTTAGTGATTGTTACAATAATGATTCAGGCGTGTTACACTTGATGCTAAAGTGATATCTGATCACGTTACACTGTAGGTGGTGTAACAGTCCCTCATATAATTTTGGACTGTATATGTAGCTAAGGAAAACCAAAAGCATGTTCATCATCTTTTCACCTCACACCAGTTTTCAAGAATTACTCAACCCAAATTGTTCCAAAACTGTATTTACATTGACACAAAATTATAAAATAAAAGACACTAGGATTAATATTAAGGCAATACTAATTCTAGTATTTTGTATTCTCATCAGGACTAGATGATCTTCAGCTACCAGGAGAGAATACGCTGAAAGTGTCCACCATTACTACTGCCCTTGAGAAATCGGCTGCTACAGGACAAATGATTGAAGTTAAATATTGATGCTCTCTATCCAGCTTCTGAGAAGATTTAAGAGGATTTCTGACTTAATGACTATAATCTGTCTATTGTGAAGTTTAACATGCATTTTCAGTGGGGTGAAAAGCATCATGCAAGCATCATGCCAATGAGTGATTTAGGGACCCAGGCCAAATTTCTTGCCACAAGAAACAAAACTGCATACAATGAAGTTTATTTCAAGTAGTAATAAGTCAATTTACAGATGCTTTCATACTGTGAATAATACAGAATAATTTATATAGGCTTCCCATATTTAACATACATTAATTTTTCCCATTACTGTCAGTAATGCTTTAGTATTAACGAATATATCCTTACCATCTGTAATAAATATCAGACAATATACAGTATTGTACTTGAAACAAATATTATACACTACACATTAATTAGGAAATTTTGTTACCATTTCTTGGCATGATAGAATAACCATCTGTTCACATGTTACAAAGACTGTTCACAGCACGATTTCTCAGTTTTTTATCTTTTAAAGTTACAATTCAGTCTCTTGTCAACTAACCCAGGAATCATATAGCACACTGTTTAAACTCATCTGTCACATAATGGGAAACACTTATGAAAATTGGTTAAATGCATTCCCAGAGAAGATATTTTGTCTATGAATTTAGGTTTCTTATGAAAAAATGGTTACACAATTTCTTGTATACATTACCCCCTCTCCCTCTGCTCATCCCATCAAAGTTGCAAATATTTGTATGAGTAAAATCATTAATCCTAAATACAAAAATGTTCTCTTCTGCCTACACGCACAATCCCCTCTTATCTTGCACAAGTACAGGATCTTTCGGGTGGTTGGTTGACCAAACACACAGTGGTATCACTCCCAAATGTGCATTAGGATAAAAATATGCATTATACTGTTTCCAGTATTTATTATACTACAATTTGATTTACTATGTACAATACTGCATCTGCTGTTTATGTATCTTTTAGGAAACACAATGAACCAGGCTATAATCTTTCATAATGTGGGTTGGCATGTATATTTGACAATAAAAAGTTTCCTAAAATACATTTTTGTTTTTCTTTTAAGTATATTTCTGAGCATAAACCACTCTGTCATTTCCTTTAGGCAATATTCAGCTCTCTCTCCATGATTTCCCTAACTTCCAGCTTGTCTGTCAAATCATGGACAAAGGGAGGCGGTGGAGTATTGTCAATTAGACTCAGAATGACTATCAGATAGTCCATTTGACTACACTCAAAATACTTCTTTAATTTGGATTCAACGAAACAGCTATGCCAGAGTTTAGCTCTGCTAAACTGCCAGTTACTATCTGGCAGCTACTCTAATCCTGCACTGTCAAAAGGGGATGAGGGACTCCACTTTATTTTCCAACCAGGATCTCCTACTGAATTCACCAATCAGCAAGGAACCAATGACCAGGCTGTTTAGAGTTCATCCTGAGACTTTGGTCTCATATGCAGTGGGTCTGTAGTTTGCAATGGATGCTTATATATGAATGTTTACACTATCTCTTGTGTGTCCCTCAAGCATTTACTGGCTGGTGTTACAGTCAACTACTCTGTGGGGGCTATAGAAAGGATCTGTTGTGTTTTTGCCTCCAAGATTCTGACACTTGCAACCATACATCAGCTGCAGGATTTGCTCTGAAGCATCTTTTCTGGGACTTGTTCTAGGTTTTTAAACGAAGGGTTTCATGTTCTAGGTTTTTAAATGAAAAGTTTCATGTTCTTCGTAACTTTATCTCCCAGGTGTCATATAGTTTGGAGGTACTTATGTTTTGCCTCTGCACCCTCTTCTGGGGTATATCTGCTTTTGCACATCACCCCGAGAATGAGCCTTAAATTATTTCGGTGCTGTTCCTGTGATGGCATTCTTCCTGGTTTGTGCCTCTTCTTCATAGTCCTGTCATGCCCTCCTGGGGTTTTAGTTTTTGTGATTCTCTTGGGAAGCACTTCCACCTGTTTTGATGCTGTCACAATGCTGTGTGTTTTGACGTGGCTGTGCTTATGCTTTAAGTTTCTTTAGTATATGGTCTGGATAGCATTGTTGAGGACGGTCTGCCTGTTAGGTTTCTTTAAGGTTGGTTCCCTTTACACCAGGAGCAAGGGTGTTCATGCCCCTGATGTAAAGGGGGCATGGACAACCTTTTTTGTATTCCTAGGCCTTATCAGGAACACAAAAAACTCCTGGCAAGGCTTAATGCCACTTCACTAATTCCCAAGTACCACTATGTATCTGCACCTGCATCACACCTTTGGCAACTTGCCCCGAGATTGAGCGTCCCTTCTTTTGGAAGCAGTTTCGGGCCAGTAGGGGTCTAGTGGCAGTAGAAAGTTTACTCTGCACTTGTGCCTCTTCTTTTTGGAAAGAAGGATATTGTATTGCAGCCGTTTCCTTTGGGAGTGAGCTTTTGATTTTCTCGGTTACTCTGCTTCCTCAGGCCACAACTTTGTGAATGCTACAGGTCATCCCTATGATGCCAAGCAGAGCTAGGACATGCTTGAGGTACTGTATATATGAATTAATGTAGATGTCATTCAAGGCTGGACTGGGCATTCTACCCCTAGCACCAGTATGACCATTAGTTAAATTATAAATTCTAGCTAAATTGTTCTCTACTAATTCACTGGTATACCAAGGATGTTCATCTCAAAATACTGCCCAATTTTAATGTTACAAACCTTACCTTTTGTGCTAAAAACAGAAAAACAAAAAGTATTATGAGTCATCTGACAAAGACTACCAACTTAATGTCTTTAAATTAAAATGTACACCTAATACCTCTTGTATATAATGTGCTTGATTTTCTAAGATATTAATAGATTTTTATGAAAAATAATATTCTTAACCTAAATAACAAGAAATTAATTATAAATAGTGTACTATATATATATCCTACTATATCATATTTAAATTATAAGTAATTCATATATTCTAAACTAGCTTTGGCTTTCTCTAGCTGATGTAAGAAGTCATAAAATTTCTGTACGGACATCTCAACGTGCCTGGGAGTGAGACGACCATCAGGGGCACGAGAAACAAGCTTCACTTGCACAAATGTTCGCCCAGCTTCCCCCTCTGAGCTGCTGCCTGCCACAACTGTCCAAATTAATAATGAGAATGAATTCTTTCTCAACTTTATAATTTATTATACTGTATATGAATATGAGAATGTATGAATGCTGCAAGTTACATCTTATGAAAGGAAAAGTAAAGTGATGAGTAGAAAATGACATTTTGATCAGTTAAAATCTTTAACAATATTCATGTGAATAGGTGGAGTGAGAATTAAAAATATTACGGGAAAATGTAAAGGCCAAGTCAGTAAATTACAAGATTGATGAGGCTATAATGAGATGGTCTGGACATGTTGAACCAATGGAAGATGATAAACTGGTGAAGAGTTTGTATTTGAAGCATTATTAACAACTCAAAGAGTACTATTAATACGCCTAAGAACAAACACTATTAACTACTCCCAGAGCAAGAATATGAGAGGTATTTAGTTAAATTATTTTTCTACCCACCTCCAAATTTCCACTGAAGATCGACAAGTTGCCCTCTAGGGTTATTCAGCAATTTTCGCGAGGACACCAATTCTTGAAGTTGATCACGCTACAAAGGATTTAGAGCTTAACAAAAGTACAGTAAAGAGAAATTCAACTTTTCCAAAAGCCAAAAACATATTCAGGACACCTGGGGCTCCAGGCTGTCTAATGGGAGAGGGAATGTAAAAGGGATTATAGAACAATTTAAAAGCATTATAAAGGAATTTAAAAGGGAATTTAAAAGGGATTATAAGAGGTATGTAAAAAGGTGCTCTTTTCCAAAATTGTGAGTGATCTATTGATGCTAAAAATGTTGAGCATAACAGTCATTTATAAAAAATATATCTACTATACTATAAGTAGTTGACTAAAATCTCACATTTACATGAAAATAATGTATAGATAGTAAATTGTAGGTGTACAGCACTTTCTTATGAATAACTACCTTAATATCTAAAATATATAAGAAATGTCACTACTGCCTGTCATTACATCTATCATCACTACTTTTGATGAACACACCTGTGACACAAAAAGATTGATTCTGTCTTCCTGGAGGCCTGAAGATGTTAGGAGGGATCTCAGATCCTCATCTGAGACAGGTCTTTGCACTAGTGACTCTAGGACTTGACACAGCTTCTCAGCATGTAGCTCCTGTCAAAAGTTGAAATTTTATATATGGAATCTAATCAGTCTAATGTAAAGATTCAGGCAACCCTAGGAAAACAAGGCAAATAAAATATTTAAAATTTCATGTCAATACAATGAGATGTTCTCAAGATACTGAATAGAAACCCATCAGAAGGAAGGGAGGAAATAAATACGAAAACTAAAATAAAATAAATATCAAAGATATAAGATATTCTTATGAGGAATATCAAATTACTCCACAAATGACTTTGCATAATTAGAATATGAGGTATGTTCAATTTATAATATCAAATTACTATTGAATAATCATTTACTTCTATATGCACAGTACAAACAATATTAACCATTTCCTATTACATGTGAATAAATATATATGTATTGTATTTGAACACTACACTGGAGACACCAATATTATTGCTCCTAGTTAGGAACATTTTATAACTCGCACATCTTGAAGTGCACCAACACTTATATTGTTATAGAACATGTATATAACAAAAAATTTCAGTTTGAAATTACAGTAATATTAGTTGTGTTCCAGGTTACACAAGATAGGCAAGGTCTTTCATCACATCCTTGAACAGATGCAATGAAGCCCAGTATGTACTCCCAAAGTTAAAGCACAGAGTAAATAATCAAATACTGCCAAAGTTAAAGCATATGGTAGGCAAATGAAATACTCCACGAGTTGAATTATCACTCAAAGTCTGATGTTAGAATTGATCTAGTGTAAGAATAAGGTGGTTTACCAATTTGCATCAACTGTTTTTTGTCTTTAAACTTGAAGCAAAATATGGCTTCAAAAGTAATAGCATTGCATCAGGCTTATCTGTTAATAAGTATGCTATTTTGTTTTAAGAAGTCATTCCATAAAGCATGCAAACTCTTTTTAAAAGTATGCGCATGCCAACAAGAAAGGCAGCAGCTAAAGTTATTAAATCAGTTTGGGTTAATTTTGTTACTAGTAATCATAAACAAAACCTTAAAAATGCACACTTACTACTTCATCCTTGGTCTTATTCACAATATAATATGGTTGATATTTTCTTTCTTGCTTTCTCTTTTCTCCAAGAAGCTTCAGACTGGAGTCCCAAGCAGCTAGGAAATCCTGGAATATATATTGTAATCATGGACTATAATCTAGGTTAATAGACTAAATTACAGCACATTGCTTAGTATTACTACTCGCATGGATTCCTTGATTTTACACCAAAATACATTAAGTACAAAGCTTGTGTAGTAATGTATAAAGTAAAATGTATGTATGAATATACATATATACTCACTTAGTTGTGCTTGTAGGGGTTGAGCTTCGGCTCTTTGGTCCCGCCTATCAACTGTCAACCAACTGGTGTTTAGATTCCTGAGCCTATTAGGCTCCATGATATCTACATTTGAAACTGTGTATGGAGTCTGCCGCCACCGCATCACGTCCTAATGCATTCCATTTGTTAGCTACTCTGACACAGAAAAGGGTTTTTCTAACGTCCCTGTGATGTATGCATACTGTTTTAACAAATAGCAAACAAACTTTGACAATAGGAAATATAGATGTTTATCTCTCAGAATGTTTGGTAATATGTTTATTGTTTGTGATGTGTGTATATGTATGTATAAGCACGATGTACTGAACGGGGTGAGAATAACTTGAGCTACCTCATCCCTTTGTGTGTATTTTACCTCAATAAACCTATTTCAATTTCAACTTTGACAAAATGCCTATGCACGATTTAACTTTATCCCTTTGACTTACATCATTCGACAGCCGGGACAGCGTGAGAAGCTCGTTTCTCCACGTGTGAGACAACTCTCCAGAGCCCACAGAGACCATGTTATCTTACGTCAATGGACTTGAAAAACTTACAAAGAAGTTTTCCAACTTTCTGTTTTCGAGTGGGTCTTTAATCTCTTTATATTGGACACTAGTTTAACAAGAACTCATCCTTAAGGAACCTCTACTACTGGAGGTAAACATCAGGACAGACTACGCCCCCCCAGCCACTAACTCCGGGTCGTGATCCCTCAATACGGATTCCATTTCAGAGACCCAAGGGCTTCCAGTTTTTTATTTCAGCGTCTCAGTGTGGCGATCCAGAGGGGAAATGCTTGCTGCGTCCTCGGTTCCTGTCCAGAAGCGGAGGAGCTTCAAGAGATCCATAACCTTTAGGCATTTGTCTTGTATGTTTTGTAACCTTTAAATACACAATAAAGGAAAAAAAAAAAAGGGAAGGGGGTGGTAGGAGAAAAGCACACAGAAACTGTATTGGAGGGGACCTACATTCCCTCCAATGCGTTATGTGTGGTTTCCTCCGAGGCTATGGGTCCCCCTTCTTCCAGCCAGAGGTGGTACTCCCTTCCCTATTTCAGAGAAATTATACTATAATATTTACTATTTTTGTGTCTGCAGAATCGACCTCACCTTTCTAACCAATTTATATTTAACTCTAATATATCTAATACATATATTTAACTCTGACACATGCTGCACACACAGATTAAGGACCTACTCGAAACGCTATGCGTGTTAGTGGCTTTGTATGAATGTAAAAATACAGTACCAATCTTATGTAATCTCACCAATTAGGGGGGTAGAAATAGCCTAAGTTACTCTATCCCTTTGAGATGTATTTCTTTCTTGTCTCAATAAACTTACTTGAACTTGAACTTGAACTTGATCTTGATCTTACCAACCCAATGTACCTTCTTGCAAATAAATTATTATTATTATTATTATAAGGAGTCGGCAGCCTTCAAGTACTTTCAAAACATGTTCCCTAACCGTCTGAAACATACTAGATCAAAGCAAAATTTGAGAAAATACATTGTCACAGCGCTAGATAAGCAATCCGCAGCCTTAAAATATGTCCCTGTGGCGTAGTGGTAAGACGCTTGCCTGGCGTTTCGCGAGCGCTTTGTCCTGGGTTCGTATCCTCTGGCCGCAAATCTTTAACTGTAGCCTCTGTTTAACTCAACAGTAAAATGGATACCGTTGTTAAACGATTTGGCGGGTCATATTCCGGGCAACATAGGATTAAGGACCTGCCCGAAACGATACGCGTACTAGTGTCTGTAGAAGAATGTTAGAACTCTTGTATATATAAACAAATAAAAAAAATAACTTTCAAGACAACTTACATAAGATGTCTAAAGCTAAGGTCAAATCAAAGTTTGAGGAGAGGGGCATTAGGTAGGCAAGCGAGAGGTGAGGGGGTGGGAGGGTTCTAGCAATTAAATTTGTCCTAATTTTGGATTAAGGTTAAAAGAGAATTTCCACTTTCAAGTAAGACTTCAAGTACCTTTCAAGCTATCTTGATACTACATTGCCTTTAACTGCTATTTATTTGTGTTAAGTAGGATTTTCCACATTAACTATATTAAAAACGAAAGATATAAACCAACTCAACACCACCAGATATGCATGTATCATCATTGTCTTCCTGTGTTCCAAATTGGAATCAACTGCTTACGAATTGCGAACAAACAAGCATATCTTTCTCATTAAATTAAAAATGTAAAAATATATTGTAGACTGTCTTTTTTGCTAGAATTTTATGCACAATGTTGCTTTTTATTTGTCTATATTCTTCCTAAAAGAGAAATATGTAACTTAATGTAATAGGTTCCAATAAATAGGTTGACATGATAAATAGGTAATAGGTTGACATGATAAATATGCATTTATCATGTCAACAGTAAATAAAGGAACATAATTAACAGTGTCTGATTGATTACACATAGGCTTACTGGGTCGCAGTACAAAATGCAGTTTTACTGAGGGTTGCAATAAAGAAAGTTTGACAAACGCAGCTCTGTGTAGGTCACGGGAAGTATTGTTTATTTGATTCATGTCCACTATTCCTGACAGAATAATATAGAGAAGCTCGAACAGTGTTCAATAATTCAATACCTGCAACTACTCAACCAAGTTCACATGAGGAACTTTCAAACTTCTTACATATTTCACCTTCTCTCTGTGGCCGAACCCAACATGAAAATTGATATTTCATATAATCTACTGCTACATACTTCCATGTCGGACCTTTCAGTGTTTCATTGTTACTTGTGTCAACAGTTGTTTTAATGTTTTGTCCAATGCTAAATGTTCGAACTTTATAATCTTTCATTTTGTTTCCTGGCAAAAGATGCAGCTAGACATCTTTATTGTAAGGTACAAGTTCAGAGCGGCTACATTTTTCAGGCTGGAACTGTAGTAGACGAACCTACTTTTCCAGTGGCTGATGGCCAACCACGCTTCTTCGCCTAACTGTTCCAGCATGTTGTGTTTGCAAAGCTTTATTTGTTACATATGATTAACAGAATCTTGCTTGGTTTTGTTAATCCCTGTAACAGACAATAGCATGACAATCACCATTAAATCACATCATGCTAAAGGTATATTACACACAGTTAGTGGAAAGAGAATGGCATGAGGGAAGTACGAAAGATTTGTAATGAGTGAACTAGAACTACGCATCCAACAACTCCAGTACTGTGTCCCACAGTGATGTATACAATGTAACAAGGATTGCACATCCGGGAATGTTCCACTCAATGATACAATGGTTCAAGTAAGTAAAAAAATGCAAGCAAGCAAGTAACACTGTTCAATAATTATATACACTAAGTTTTTGTACGTAAAATCTTCTATTTAATGGAAATCTTTATGCAAATCACGATTGAAACCCATCCTCCTGTTTAGATAGTAGTTTTTGTAACTATGTGCACCATAGTACAAATATTGACATACTAAGCAATTAGTATAATTTGGTATTATTCCATTTTATAGCGTCCGAGAAAATGAAACTAAAAACAGTTAAATATTCCTAGGCCTAGTATAGCACACATATGTCTTATATTAGGCCTCAGATAGCCATATATTAGGCCTAGGAAGGTTATGATAGTTTAGGTTGTCTTTGGAACATAAACACAAAACCTTTTCCGGTTTGTCCATATTCAATAGTACAGATTTCTACTTTCCAATTGCATTGTACGCCGGTATGTACTAAGGTCCTCATCGTTACTATACGTTCTATCAAAAGAGGAGGATAGGCTGGATAATCTTATATTACATTTTAGAATACAAATGCATTTGACAAGCTCAATAAGTAGTAACTTTTTACACCATATATTTTATAATATATAGAACTGTACGAAATACATGTTTTGAACTAAAAGTGTACTTATGCAGTACATCTGTACTCTAAACACGTGCTTTAGGTGGACACCAGCCTACTCACTTAGAATATATTAATTAAAGTAATAGAATATCTTGGAAGTTGGCTTAAAACGTAATTAGTCGCTTGCACTCTATATAATTTCGCCTGTTTACACGTATATTAGCTAAAATAAATAATACAGTTTGCTGTTGTGTAGCATACAAACATATCAGAAGAACATTTTGTGCTCGTAAATAACCAGCTAATTTCATTGTTGCTATTGATTGATTGCAGTGATACCACACACACACAGCAACTTGTAAAATCAGGCGTTTCCTCTACAACAAGGCACCTCTCATTTTTTGTCTATAAAACCTTTATAAAGTCAACACAAAAAATGCCAAACCCATACATAGATTTTCATCTCAACATATCAGACAAAAAAGTCCTGCAATCAGAAAAATGTTAACATTTCGTGAGCACAGGCCCTAAAATTTGGAGATAATAGCTCCCATTATACCATAATTGTGTGATGCGTTAGGAGGACGGGCTGGACGAAGTGTGGCGAGAAAATTTAATGGAATTAGGTTCTTATATCTTTTTGATGTTGGCCAACTCTAACTTGCTTTGTTTAAAGAACTTTGAGATTCAGTTCTCGATAAGACATGTAATACAGCAAAACTTGCCACCGCCCACAGAATGGATATGGGGGTCCATAATATACTAATTCAACTAAACTTTAGTTTTTTTTTTAGTTTAGTTAGACGCAGACTAAGTTTTCACAACTTAGTCTGCGTCTAACTAAAATTAAGTGACAACAGTGGTAGTATACTAAGTTATTGATGCACATAAAATATGAAAGTGGAGCGTTGCTCGAGTCATATTCTGATGTCAGCTGCTGCAGCCTCGCCCACCTCTAGAATTAAAGACATGCCAACACACTCCGCCCATTTGTTTTTCCGCACGTCGTAGCTACAGCAGCGTTTATATAACACAGTTCTTTATTCATTGGTTTATTAACATCTTCGTCTTTTATATCATGGGAATTAGTGATATTAAATTTGAAAAATCTTTACGAACCAATGCCTTGGCTGCATCTGTCAGTGATAATAGCATTGTGTGGAAGGCTGCTAGGCTGCCCCAGATGAGAGCGTCTTGGACATGTGTCATATGAAACACCTGTTTTTCATTTGGGCTTCCGGTGTTGACTATTTTGCTTATATAGATATTATTCAATGTGAAACTAACCATTTACTTCCTACAGATATAATTTTTTTTTTAGTTATATTTCATTTGATGTAACGTCCCAAATCTTACTGGTGTCCAAATAATTTAGACAAACTGCTCTGTGGAGTACCTCATAGTTCTGCTGACAATGGTGTTTTGATGGAGTTTCTAGATATTTTAATTCTCAACTCGGAATGAATAGTTCAATACAGGTAATGCGTCTAAAAATATTATATTTGACAAGAATAGACCATCGTTGCTGGTGGACACAGCCCATGTGTTAGCCCGTGTGTTGAGCACCCGCCCACAACCTACATGCTAGCACGGAGCAGCTCGGACACGCGTAAACATCCTAAGGATTGATTAGAACCTTTACCGCAAATGGTCTCCGATCAATGGCCAGATTTGTAAATATATTTAGTGTTTACCTATTACTATGTCTCTATGTGCTGTACGTCCATGATTTGTGAAGGGTTCCTCCCCCGTGCTGTTTGAGGAGTTTATTGCTGCTTCTAGACTGCATGCAGCAAAGTTATTATAATATATGATCGACCCGACCGTAGCTTGCGGCGCGGACCACTTAACACTGCATATTTATATAATTTATTTGCTTCCATTCCTTTTGTGGCGAGACAGAAACCTCTCCATGTAATTATATTTATTGCTAGGGTGAGCGTAAATAAACAGAGGTCTGTAATTGACTTGTGGTTCTTGAGTTTGTATTCGTCGCATTACCGAAAAAATACTAATTTGCTGTGTGGAGGGCTGCGGTGTGGGGTGGGTATAAATTATTAGGCTTCCGTCCTCAAAGCATGATTATTTATTAAAAACTTGTATTCAGAGGTGTCGATAGGAGCACGTCCAAACTTATAACTCAGGTGTTCACAAAAGCACACACAATCTTAACTCTGTAAATGATGTTCTCCGTCATCCCTAACTAGTCTTAACTCTCACAGACACGATTGCAATAAGCGTTTGTCCATAACAGACAAAAGTATGTCAAGGCTCGAATCTATTATAATAACATTATATGGAGTATTTAATTGTTAGATATCCCATAGATATCAACCCTAAAAGGTTGCATCATTTAAGTATTGGGAATCTCCAGAATGCAAATCTGCTATCAGAACCCCCGTTTTGCACAGCAATCAAAATGTCATCATCATATTACTGAGTAAGAAGGGCCACATTTTTATGGGATAGCTTATATTTCCGCCGCCCTTGTTGTTACTACTGCTGGTCTGCGGCAAGACTATAAATAACACTTTTGGGAGTTTGCAGCACTCGCTGACACACAGCTAACTGTCCCAGGATAAACTCACCAAAATTATTCTCACACCTTGTATCGCCATGTGTATATGAACGCGGAGCAAAATACAAATATTTTTTTTACAAATAGTTAAGAAATTTCTTAAAATACTCACCTATAATTGACGCGTTGCCTATATATAGATCGTAGCTAAATATCTTATCCTTGCGAAATGTATGTAGCTCATTATCAGTGTAAACTGTCTAGCGCCAGGAACATCAGGGTGTAGTCTCTGAACCCATTATGTGTAGGGTGTAGCCACTCTAACATTATCACTTTCGCCTACACGATAGGTATGGCGTGCATAATAATATAAACACAAACATATAATTTAATGGGACCATTTTGGACAATGCTTATATGATCCTTAGTTCCAAAATCAAGACATAGATGCAAGATTTTTTCAATGGCGGAACTGTATAGAAAAGAAGGAAATCTAAACCACGATAAAGCATTGCACATGAGCAAGCAAAGCACGCAAGTCTTGTAGACGGACCTGCGATAGCCATCAAGACTGTAAACAAACGTAGAGGGCAAGACTCAAGCCTTCGTGAATTAAGCTTGAGAGTGTGTGCGATATAGTAAACCATTAAACGATAATCACAAGATGTCAAGAAGCACAGCAGGCATGAAGTAACGAGTGGGGAGCGGAAGCAGTGCGTGAAGCAAGCAGGGAAAGAACGGACAGGAGGATGGAGCAGGCAGTGTGCGAGGCCGAGGACGTCAGTGTGTGCGTGAAGCACTTGCTGAGTGGAGGGTGTGCCGCTCCGGGTCCTCCCTGGTCGTAAGAGACCCGCTCCTGTCCTTGCTCTCTGGCCTCGGCATGAGGAGACGAAGAGTGTTCCGGATCACCATGGTCACGGCAGCCATCATTTCCGTCATATACTTAGTGCTGGTCACCACCACCTCCTCCACCAAGTTCAGGAGAAAAAAGGTAATGTTAAACAAATCGCCCACAAGCACGTGTGTGTGTTTGCGACCCGCCCACTCTCCTGAACTTACATAATCATTTTTACCGAATATTCCCAACGCGTCATACTGTACCTTTCGTCATCATCTCCCTGTATTTCTTTTATTAATAATATTCTTGCATATGCACCGAGTGTCTGCAATGTTCGTATCTTTCACGTTGTGTTATGATTGCTTAATCTTATCGTATTTATCTCGGTAAAGCGAAGGAAAGAATACAAATGCTCAGAAGTTTTTGTTTACAAGATTGAGGTTATTTTTGTTATTAACACGCTTAGGTAAGACAGGCACATAAGTGTCGTCCAGCACCCTTGTGATGTGAGGAATTGTGTGGCACCCTAGACAGTGAGGTGAGAGAGATGGACGTCTTCTTGGCATCCTAAGAAATGAGGGAGGAAGTATGACCTCTAGTGTAACCCAACCTCCAAAAAATATTATACTTTGAGGGCATCTATTGGTAGAACGAACACAAATGAACAGTTGTACCCTAAAAATTTCGTTTTGTATTATTGGAATATTCCAACTGGCACGCTGGTTGGAATATTAGACTGGTAACTATAGACTACCTAATCTAACCTGTCCTATGATTAAAATAAGCAATCCTAAGCCTAACATACGCCAGTTTTGGTCTGATTTAGTATGGTAATCCTAGAAAATTTTAGGTATGGTTATTGCCTTCGTTCTTGGTACCTTTACAAATTTTATAATAAACAAAAGACTTTTTTTGTACAATCCTTTTTCCGTTTGATTAATAATAGCTGCAATTAATATTAAATTTTTAATGATAGGTTGCTCTAGTCTAAGGCTAGTGACACCCTAAGGAATTGTGAAGGGAGTTGATAGAATGACTCCCAATGACACGCCCTTGAGAGGGGGGGAGGGAGTGGTAGTATGACGACCCCAGTGATACGCAATTGGGAGGGGATGATAGTATGACGTCCTCAGTGACATGCCCTTGGGAGGAGGTGGTTATATGACGACCCCAGTGACACCCATGAGAGTTTGGGGTTGGGGGTATTCCATTACACAAGATCTCAAATAATAATAGCTTATAATATGTAAACGTACGTTGATTTATACAATGTCTACAGCCAATATGCATTTATAATTATGACATTTTAAACTAAATTATTTAACTAAATTAAATATTCTCAAACAAGCAGGAAATAAACTGTCATATTTTCCAACCATTCTTGGGTCTGGACATACACACATACACACACTACGGGCTCACCATAGCCCGTGCTACTTGGAACTTTTTATTCCAAGTAGCGATCTTTAACAACAACAACAATTCTTGGGTGCTCCACCGCAAGTATGTCTTGTGTATTGCGTTGTAAGAGAGTATGAGTTCTTTCTCTCCCCTCCTATATGATGGAGTGTGTAGCTCTCACTCCTGTTGCTGGTAGTATGAGGTCTCTCGCCGTTGTTTGAATTGTGATGTTTCCTCGTTGTTTGAAGTATGAGGATATGCAGCGTTACTTTCTCAATCACAGTGAAATTTCTCATTGTAAAATGCGGTATCTCTCTCCTTATTTCCTAAATTATGAGGCTCATTTCCTTATTCCTTATATTATGACTACGGGCTCGCCATAGCCCGTGCTATTTGGAACTTTTTTTTCCAAGTAGCTGAATCTAAAACAACAACAACATTGTATTAAGAGGCGTATCTTTCCATTTCGCTATAGTGTGAGGAAGTATCAGGCCTTTTCCTTATTCCTTGCGGTGAGGGATTTTCTTACTGGTCTTTACAATATGAGGATATATATGAATCTTTAAAATTGATCCTTGCAGGATGAGGAAGCACAAGACACCCCTCTCTCCCTAATCCTTGGAGTATGAGGCGGCATAAGTCATACAGAGTGAGATATCACTTCTCATAATGTTGACCTCTGTAGTCGTGACACGAGTTGCGTGTCTGTAGGGGTATTAGTCACCCTTTCGCGGTGACAGAGTACTCAAGTCAAATTAATAATTTTGTCTCTAAGTAACACGACACAAAGACAATTTGCAAAATGAATTGTAGACACGAGTGAAAATAAACTTAAGAAATTTGTGAGAAATAAGTGTAAATGTATATAACCAGACGAAATATATTGCTATATCTCCTCTGGTCAGTCTTTAACAAGTCTTTGGGGAAAGGATCAATACTAAAAGTGGCATTATTACTAATAGTAAAAAAAAATGCAAAAGATAAAACCCAGAGAATTACAGACCGGTTCATTAATTAAGTATAGTGTCCTGTGCCGTGGTCCGCTCACAGTTACAAGGACCCCGGCCAGTTCGATTCCCTGACTGGACAAAACGTTTGGGCATGTTTTCGTACACCTGATACCTCTGCTTACCCACCTATAAAAAGGTGCCTGTGAGTTAGGCAACTGTTGTGTGTTACATATTATGGAAGCGCAATCGTTAGCCTAGTCTTAATAAGCCTAACAGGCTTCCTATCCCCAAGTAGTATGGGACCATTCCTTCCCCCCATCCCACCCCAAATCCTTATCCTGACCCTCCTTCCCAGTGCTATATAGTCGTATTGGCTTGGTGCTTTCCCCCTGATAGTTCCTTTCCTTCCTTTCCTATCCCCCAACAAAGGATACAAGACTTTGATCTAAATAATTTAAATGAATGTCTTAAGTGCCACCCCGGCACTGTATGCCAGGTGTCAGCAAAATTTGCTCGCGTGCCTATGATTTGCCTCGCCTGTTATATGGTCTTAATTCATTTCATTCCTCCCACCTCGCAACGGAATATATATATATGCATGCAGTTTGTTAATAATATCTTTTGTTAGATACGAAGAATCTCGTCCCCCGAGCTAAACTTGGCGTTTCATAAAGGCTTGTCCTTGTATGGTGTTGCATCATTAGTTTACCAAGTTTACAACTACTCCTGAACGTCTGTTAGTTAGTCATTTGTTATGCACCCCATACCCATCCCGTGGGCGGTGGTGAAAGGGTTACAGAGGTACATGATGGGTTCAGGAACTGAACGCCATAATTCATTTAGCTAAGCTACCACGAGAATTCCATATACATGAACATCATCAGAATGAGATATATACACCACAGTAAAATATCAATAAAATCAACGCTGGAAAAACAGAAACTTAAAATTAAACTCTATTTCTGTGTCGTTATTGATACCGATATTTAACAAATTTTGTATTATAAATTACATTTAGCAGTCTAGATTTTATTGAAATGAACATCCATATCACAAGAATACATAATATATGATATTACACTGAGGAAATATACAATGCTGGTCAATTGATGGTTGGTGCTCAGTTATAAAGATGAAAATTTTGTAAAAACTTCGCAATATTCACCAGATAATAGCTTAGATGTGCAGTGATCGATGGAGTGACGGCCGCGCCGCAGGGCCAAAAAAGAATGCACTGCAGGACGATTTGGGGTTTTGCGGAAAGTACAGAGAGCTTGAAAGAGTAAATACGATAAATATGCAACTGAAGATTGCAAATCACAAGCTGCAGCTGTACCAAGTAAATCATACATAAATAACCACACACACACACTTTATTGGACTGTTTTGAGGTGTTAATCGCGTGACTGTACTGTACCAGCCAGACCTTCAACCCGGCATTATATTAAAAGTTCAAAAATTGTTTATCGGCTTGAGTGTGTTAGACCTTGTCTCCAAGAGGAATTATGCAGAAATCGTTAGTAATTTAGAAATAGCTGTTGTTTCTTTTAGACACCTGTTTAGACACTCCCAGTGGGCACAATATTCAGAGTGGCATTGGTTCGTCGTTGAAGCTACGTTAATTCAAATTCGATTTGGCGTTGCTCTTCGATATTGTGTTCACTGGACTGTTGCTTGCTTAAACACCAGTCACTCACCACAGTCCACTCTCAACTGTAGCCACATACCTATTAATTCTTCACCTTTTATGAATGTCGGGGACTGGGAAGAAGAGGTGCTAGAAAGAAATCGAGAATCATAATATGACAAGCCTACTAACCAGTACCTTCCAGACAGCATAGAGCGCTTCGCTGCATTGGGCTGAATTCACAATACAACAGCTGGTGGCTGAACGTTTTGTATGGCGGAGTTATGATTGATTGTCTTTGAAACTCTGCTGAAGATACTAATTAGTCTGGTCGATTGATGGTGGTGCAGGAACCTACGTCAGGTTTTGACAGGTTATGTCGATATTTGGTGACTTCGCGACGGGTTGAAGCTAGACCTTTTTTTTTTAATTAATATTAACACATTTAGGTACATCTGAATTTGTGCAGCTACCCTGGACTATATGAAGGGGAGTACAGTGTATCAAAAAGCTAACTACGTGATGCTAAAAATCCCCATCACACAGGATGGTTAGTCATACATGTCATACAGGCATGTGATAATTGGTCTGCACTGGCAAACTCTTTGGTGCATTATGAGGATATCATCAACACAAGAGTGAATAAGGTAGCAGTGATACTGAAAGTCCCCATCTCGCAGGATGGTTAGTCAGTGCAGTGCAGTGTACCTGCAACAGTGCTACAGGGCCATATGTTCAGTAGCCTGTACCTGGCAAATTTTGGGCGCATTATGAGGATATCCTCAAGAACACGAGAGTAAATAAAATAATTGCAAAGTTCCGGGTACCTCATGTCAACAGGTCTGAATGGTCTGATAACTGGGCATTCAGTGATGTAGTGTGCGAGATCACGTCCCAGTTCCTGCTTACAGAATTTGCACCTGGAGTGCTCAGGATTGGGAGACCCGTCACCTGTAGCCACCTGCCACAGATAACGGTAACCAAACCTGATCCTGGCAACCGCTCAGTGGTCACAATATCGAAGAGAATCGCCAAGTTCATTGCCGAATCAATATCATCAACGCTGAATTAACGTTGATGCAACGTCGAACCAACGCCTCGCCCGGATATCGTGCCTAATGAGGCTGCCAGAAGATTGTTTAGTGTGTGTAACTGGAGTACGATTAACTCCATCCGATATAGTACCTATTTATTAGAGTTTAGTTTTTGGCCGAATACAACTTCCCATGCACTTGGTTTTATTATGTTAAATCGCCTTGATCGCATAGTTTTGTTAATTTTAGTAGCCTGAAAAGTTAGAATCTGTACTGAATGAGAATAATGCTTTCGTCGGCTATATTTCTCTTTTAACCTGGGGAACATTTTTGAGTGCAATAATCGTTATGAACTGGACGCTAGTTATAATTACTAGGTCCAGTTCATACATACATTATTTGAATAGTATTTTGCCCGAAACGCTATGCGTGCTAGGCTTTACAAGAATGTAAAATCATAATTATTACTATGTACACTCTTAAACCCACCCAATGTACCTTCTTGTATATAAGTAAATATATAAATAATTAGTAAAATGCACAAAGTCCATTTAGTTCTTTAGTGAACTAGCTAACCTGAGGACGAGCTGTCATTCTGGAGTACAGAGACCAAAACTGATCTGTATAATCTCAATGGGGCTTAACAAGAGTAATATATAAATAGTGGAGTCTTATTGAGAAAGTCAATAGGAGCCATGAGGAGGATTCGAACCTACACACTGGGTACTCCCAAGCACTCGCCTTGGACCCCTTTACCACGACATTCCCAAAAGCAATGAAACCTGGTATTCTCCTAATGGCTCTTACTGATTTTGTCATTGATGCATCACGTTAATGCGATTTCTTTGTGCAAATGTCTTATTGCTAACGCTTATAGAAATAAATGTAAATTTCAGTAGCCTTGTTTGGTGTCTAATCTTTGTTGGTAATATCTGGAAGCCATCTAGTGTTTGTCTTTGTCTGCCCAGATGTTTGTGTCATAATGTATGTTTGCTTTCCCTATTTCTTTGTTTACTTTTCATACCAGTTTGACTGACCAGTTGCTGTTCTAAATAGAATTCTCCATTTTTAAATTGTTTGCACATATCGCTTTTCTTTTTTCCGATAAGTTTTTTTTTTTACTCCCATTGTTATCCATCTTCGGTCATTGTTATTCGACCTAATTAATTTATTTAGTGTGGTCAGTTTCTTAACCTTTATTATGTAACTGTGGATTTGTGTGCAATGACACCGTCATTGAAGTCAAATTGCCACTTTTCTAGATATATGTTTTACAGAGGAGTTATCATGGACCAGCTGGCGCTAGAAAGGTTTTAAGGTAGAGACTAGTAGGCTGTCCCCAACACCGCACCAAGCGTCCTCCTGCATTTGTGGTGCATTTGTGACTCTGTGAAATCCATCTTGAGTGTGTTGATGGCGAGTGCACGACAAAGCTTGCTGGTCGTGGCCCCCTTGCCCGTGGCCCCCTGCCCGTGGCCCCCTGCCCGTGGCTCCCGTGCCCGTGGCGCCCTGCCCGTGGCTCCCGTGCCCGGGTCCCCTTGCCCGTGGCCCCCTGCCCGTGGCCCCCTGCTCGTGGCCCCCTGCCCGTCTCTCACTGGTCCTCGCGGTGTTTGTCAAACAAGGCTAAACGTAGTGGCAACAGTGACAATATATTTTATAATATTGGTAATAATAATAATAATGATTGTAAATAGATTAATTCAATATTTATTTAAAAGTAATATAACTCACTGTACCCAACAAAACCCACCATTTTTAACAAAACTCACCATTACTAAAAAAAACTTCCATTCCTAATAAAACCCACCAGTCGTAACAAAACTGTCTTAAAGTTTGGCATTGTATACCAGGAAAGTCATAAAGTTAGGCACTGCATACCAGGAAAGTCATAACGTTTGGCACTGCATGCCAGGAAAGTCATAAAGTTTGGCACTGCATACCAGGAAAGTCATAAAGTTAGGCACTGCATCCCAGAAAAGTCATAAAGTTTGGCACTGCATGCCAGGAAAGTTAAGATCAGTAAAGTCTTAAAGTTCGGCACTGTCCATCAGTAAAGTCTTAAAATATGGCGCACTATAAAGTGTTATAACGTCAACAATCGTCATCTGAACACGGAAAGAGATGGATGGATGGAGGCGATAATTTGGTCTTGCTTACAAAAATTGTATCGTCGAAATCTGTGATTTGTGTCGCGATGAATATATAGAACGTCAGAGGCGCAGGTTCTTGGTAATGTGTGCTTTGTCTCCACCCCCTTCCCCGTGTCCACCCCTTCCCCGTCTCCTCCCCTTCCCCGTCTCCACCCACTCCCCGTCTCCACCCCTCCCTGTCTCCACCCCCTCCCCCTCTCGAGGGTCTCCACCTCCTCTTGTGCCAAGTCTCTACTCCTCCCAGTGGTGAAGGTCTCCGCCACCCCCTGGTGTTGAGGTCTAACGACCAGGTAACGAGCCACGTTTATAACAAGCTGCATGTTTTGGAGAGGTAGTAATACCCGTGACAACCCAGTCTTGATGTGAGGAGCATCATAACGTCCAAGGAATTGCTGAAATGACTTTTTTGTGTGTGAGAGACCTCAATATCGTTGCACCTCTGGCAGTCTTATCCACCCCTTGACCGGCTGCTATGATCTCGCGCTAAAAGTTCTCTCAATTCTTTGCGCGGTAAATCCTATCCTCTGTCCTTAATCCATCATTCTTAGGTGACACATGTGAACACTTCACATATTATTTACTTACTAGGAATCACTAGTAACACATACTGGTAGTCGGACATTCACGGGTTCGTTAAGTTTTTCGTTAATCGTCGTTAACTTGTTAAAGGATAACTCCAATACTACTAGTTTGGTTATTTTACCCAACAAAGGGAAGAGGGAATGACTGATGCCACAGAGAACAAGGGATATCATTAACTCAAACAGCTAGACCTGTTTATGACTGAATAAATTCAACTGGGAGAAAAGAGAAGAGGAAGAATATTTCCAGATCATAATTTGAGAGCGTTTTGTGTTTTAACAAATAATTCTCGGTGCACCCTAAGAGCTGGACGTCCACCTCAAGCCATTTAATATGGTAAGTGAATAGATCACGGGATGAGGCTCTTACTACGATAACAGTAATTCAGGTATACTCAGCCAGTGTAATCCACAGCAAAATCCCACTTAGCTCTATTCTAAGCTTATACACAAACCCTGGGCTCAAAAGCCGCCTCCAAACTGTGGTGTTCACTCTCTATTTCTATATTGATATTACAGTTTTATAAAAATAATAAAACAAAACTAAAATATTTAAATAAATTTTAAAGTAACTCAGGATATTGTCAAATTTTATATAAAATCTCTATTGTTTAATAAAAGTGAAAAAGAAATTCCAAATATTAAAATGGTGTTTAGCAAATCTGTAGGAAGAGTGTATACCTTATAAACAAAATATAACTTAGCATATACCATATATGTAGTTATTAATAAGCCAAATAGTGACTATAAGTAGTAAGTCATGTATGTACTGTCTTGTGCGAGAGCGGGTTGCAACCCCACAGAATGCTCTGAGTGAATAACTAAGCTGTGCTCATTTATGACTAGTCACTCACTTCCTGGCCTAGAAAATACCTTAGGCCTATACCCAATGACAGCGAAGTCCAAGCTGACTGCACCAATACCAGGGAACTGTTTAACAAGATACTAACGACTGGTACGCTAACGTAGCTGATAAGATTTTTAGCACAAATGGAGACTTACTGGACTGTTATAGAGAAATTCCACCCCCTCCTTTTTTGTTGGATTGTTCCCGTCTCCCGTGGATCTCCACCTCCCTCCCTCCTCCCTCCCTCCCCCTTCCACAATGTGGGTCCCCACCCCCGTGTTGTGGGAGTCCGCCCCCCACCAGTGTGGAGGGGGCGCCGTCCCCCCTCACCACCAGCTGCGGGGTAAACCTGAAGCAGCCAAGGTTTGGTGTACGCTGCAGGGGGGGGGGAGGGCGACCTTGCTAAAATATCTGGTTAGTTTATTATGACAATTAATATACAAGGGTCTCTATGGTGTCACTTGCCACTTAAGCTGTAACTCAAACTTTTGCTGTAACTTGACACTTAAGCTGTAACTTGACGCTTGAGCTGTAACTTTGTAATGGGGGAATACAAAATAGACATGTAATGGAGGAATTAATGGAATAATTTTATATGTAATGGGGGAATTAATGGAAAAATTTGATATGTAATGTGATATTGATATTTAATTATGTAATTGGTAATTTAAGTTATAAATGTAATGGGGAACGCAATGTAAGTTACAAGGGGGAAGAAATTATTTCAATCAACTCATTGCACAGGATCATGAAAAATAATATAAATATGCACAATAATTTTTTTTACATCACAATTATTTTGGAAATATTAAAAATATTTTTTTGAATCGATGAACAAATAAACACAATTATGTTCAGGGGAAAAATTTTGAAACAAACCATTTAGAGGGAAACATTTACATACATTTCTACATCCGGAATGTATCGCTCACGCTGGGTATTAACACTAAGTTACAAATACAATGACAATACAATGATAAATACATCAAAATGCGTCATTACAACTTGACACTTGAGCTGTTGTTTTTCACTTGAGTTTTCACTTAACATCTGGGCGTTTATTTAACACTTGGGCAGTAATTTGACATTTGGGCTGTTACTTGACATGATCTGTCGCGTGACAGCTGGCCTGCCCCATGACAGCTGGCTTGCCCCGTGACAGCTGGCCTGCCCCGTGACAGCTGGCCAGGCACATGACAGTTGGCCTGTCACATGACAGCTGGCCTGTCACATGACAGTTGGCCTGTCGCATGACAGTTGGCCTGTCGCATGACAGCTGGCCTGCTCCATGACAGCTGGCCTGCCACATGACAGCTGGCCTGCCACATGACATCTGGCCTGCCACATGACATCTGGCCTGCTCCATGACAGCTGGCCTGCTCCATGACAGCTGGCCTGCCACATGACAGCTGGCCTGCCCCATGACAGCTGATCTGCCCCATGACAGCTGGCCTGCCACATGACAGCTGGCCTGCCACATGACAGCTGGCCTGCCACATGACAGCTGGCCTGCCACATGACAGTTGGCCTGCCACATGACAGCCGATCTGCCCCATGACAGCTGGCCTGCTCCATGACAGCTGGCCTGCCACATGACAGCTGGCCTGCCACATGACATCTGGCCTGCCACATGACAGCTGGCCTGCCCCATGACAGCTGGCCTGCTCCATGACAGCTGGCCTGCCACATGACAGCTGGCCTGCCACATGACAACTGGCCTGCCACATGACAGCTGGCCTGCCACATGACAGCTGGCCTGCCACATGACAGCTCGCCTGCCCCATGACAGCTGGCCTGCCACATGACAACTGGCCTGCCACATGACAGCTGGCCTGCCACATGACAACTGGCCTGCCACATGACAGCTGGCCTGCCGCATGACAGCTGGCCTGCCACATGACAGCTGGCCTGCCACATGACAGCTGGCCTGCCGCATGACAGCTGGCCTGCCCCATGACAGCTGGCCTGCCACATGACAGTTGGCCTGTCACATGACAGCTGGCCTGCCACAGGACAACTGGCCTGCCACATGACAGCTGGCCTGCCACATGACAACTGGCCTGCCACATGACAACTGGCCTGCCACATGACAGCTGGCCTGCTCCATGACAGCTGGCCTGCCACATGACAACTGGCCTGCCACATGACAACTGGCCTGCCACATGACAGCTGACCTGCTCCATGACAGCTGGCCTGCCACATGACAGCTGGCCTGCCCCATGACAGCTGGCCTGCCACATGACAGCTGGCCTGCCCCATGACAGCTGGCCTGCCCCATGACAGCTGGCCTGCCACATGACAGCTGGCCCCTCACGAGGCTACAACAGTTACCAACCTTCTGGAAATTGCACATGATGCTTGTTGACACTTTATCTGGTGACTCAGAGAGCTTATCTTGGCCCGGCCAGGCTTCGTGAGGGCGTGGGGGGGGGGAGGGGCGGCCATGGGGGTTGTGTGGGTCTTGTTGGGGGGTGAGAAAATACATACACACAGGGGCGGCGGAGGCTGAGTGGACAGCACGCTGGGCACGTAATCCTGTGGACCGGGGTTCGAGTCCCGGCGCCGGTGAGAAGGAAAATGGGCAGAGTTTCTTTCACCCTGATGCTCCTGTTACCTAGCAGTGACAGTAACAGTAACACATGCACATATACACAGTGTGTGTGTGCACTTGTGTGTGCGTGTGAAAATAACTAGTTAGTAGTTAGTAACAATTGATTGATTGACAGTTGAGAGGCGGGCCGAAAGAGCAGAGCTCAACCCCCGCAAGCAGAACTGGTGAATACTAGGTTTTCATACTAATAATACTACACACACACACACACACACACACACACACACACACACACACACACACACACACACACACACACACACACACACACACACACACACACACACACACACCTGTGAGGATTAAACTGTTAGGAAGGCTTTGATGAACCTCATCACACTTAGAGAGAAACAGAATCGAGGAGACAGGAATAGATGGAAGCAAGGTGCAGTGGAGTCACGGGGATGCTAGACACAGCTTTGGTGTAGTGTAAGGGCAGTGAGCAAATATTACGTACTAGAGAGAGACAATACTCTTAATACAAGAGTTTCCAAAGATACAACAAGAACTAGGAGGGCCAAGAGTCGCTGCATTAGACAATCAACAGCTGGTAAAGCTGGGCTTAGGAGTTAGCGCTCGACTCTGTAAACACAATTAGGTGAGCAGGCCCCAACAACCCTCTAGTTGTGAACCCTCCTCTTATGACCCCTGACGAGTCTTATTTCAGTTGCACGTTAAGAGCTGTGAAGAGATTTTAGTTGAGGAGCTTCATCTGGCAGACTGCTCCAGGGAGTAATTATTCCCTGTGGGATGGAGAACTTCCTGTTGTCAGTTCTGATGACTCCTTGACACCCTGGTAAGGTAGCGTGTTGTGCGTATACTGTCTTTGTGGTGCTACAACCTGTCCTCTTCACACGCTGGTAAGGCCGCGTATTGTGCGTACACTGCCTTTATGGCGTACACGTTCCTCTTTGATTTGTGTCTAGTTATTATCTCCTGAACGTACAGTGACCATGCCTGACTATCTTGAGGTTATCTTGAGATGATTTCGGGGCTTTTTAGTGTCCCCGCGGCCCGGTCCTCGACCAGGCCTCCACCCCCAGGAAGCAGCCCGTGACAGCTGACTAACACCCAGGTACCTATTTTACTGCTAGGTAACAGGGGCATAGGGTGAAAGAAACTCTGCCCATTGTTTCTCGCCGGCGCCTGGGATCGACCCCAGGACCACAGGATCACAAGTCCAGCGTGCTGTCCGCTCGGCCGACCGGCTCCTCCTATACATAAGACTACAGTAGTGTTGAGTCCTCGCACGTCACATCAAACAACAATCTGCAATTGTCAAATAAGTGTAAGTAGTATAGTATCAGATGTCACTAATGAGATGTATCGGAGGCTTTAAGTGTAAGTAGTATAGTATCAGATGTCACTAATGAGATGCATCGGAGGCTTCAACATTGAGAATAAGAGTTATATCACATTACAACAATAGTACAACTATGTACAGTCTTATGAACATCTCAGCCCCTAAAGCTGACCTCACCTTACAGTTCACCCTTGAGGCCCGGCTCCCAACCCAGTCGACGGCTGAATAACTTAATAACTGGAGGCCTGTTGTCAAGGGCATGTTGAGGGGAAGTAATAGCACTAGCCAAACATGATAGTTCGAATCCTCGTCACGGCCCTTGTGGATTTGTTCATTTGATGCATCACGTTAGTGTGATCTCTGTGTGTAATGATAGTTCATTCACAAACAAGAATTATACAGACAACTGTGGAATTACTGATTATTCACCAAGGTGCTGGGCAAAATCCTAGGTTCAGTCTGCAAGAACAATTGGGTTAAAAACTCTTGAAACTGAATACTAATATTGATAAACTCCACCAACCACTTTACCCGAGTACATTACTGAACTGTAGCTGCACTTAATTTCTACTAACTCACATAAAGTAAAATCTTCACTAAACATAAGACACTGTGGATCAATCACCTGAGAGCAGTTGCTAAAGTACCTCAGGCTTCAATAATGCATAAACGTAAAATTCAAAGGTATACTCAAATACATAAATAGCCAAGTGAGCAGCACTCACGCACCCAGCAGCTTGAAATCACAGCGCCACACTTGGGGTTTAAATCTCCGGTAAGGAATAGGTGCAATCCAGTCCCACTAATGGCCAAGAGCAAGTACGTTACCATTTAACTGTAACCTATCACGATACTTCTATCTGGTAACAATTCATCCTTTGCAAGTGCTTGGTAAGTAAAAGTAAATATTAGGAGAAATGGGGGGGAAGGGACCTTTGACAAGTCGGCGGCTTCCTGTCCTCGCCGAGGCCCCCCTAGAGTGTTAGCGGTCCTCAGGTAAATTAGCGGTGAAGAGAGTGATCTATGAGAGAGCGGCCAACATGCCACCGTGGAGGCGAGACCCGACCTAAGTCCACACATCACAACTCAGTTTTCTGCCTCTCGTAACGCGGACGTGGCTGGGGCCAGATTCACGAAAGCACTTACGCAAACACTTGCGAACCTGTACATCTTTTCTCAATCTTTGGCGGCTTTGTTTCCAATTATTAAACAGTTAATGAGCTCCGTTGGGCCTGACAGCTGAGTGGACAGCGTTTCGGATTCGTAGTCATGAGCTTCCGGGTTCGATCCCCGGTGGAGGCGGAAACAAATGGGCAGTTTCTTTCACCCTGATGTACCTGTTCACCTAGCACTAAATGGGTACCTGGGAGTTAGATAGCTGCTACGGGTTGCTTCCTGGCGGTGTGTAACAAAAAAGAAGGCCTGGTCGAGGACCGGGCCGCGGGGACGCTAAGCCCCGAAATCATTTCAAGATAACCTGAAGATACTGATGTATCCAAGGTATTTTTACGTGGTTGGAGTCATTGTAATTATATAATTAGTTTGACAAAGTTACATTTGGTTCCTCTAACATATTTTATCATCCACGAGGAGCTACATACACATTAGTGTTTTAGGAACTAAACCCGTGTTCGTTTAACTAAGCAGATGTGTGAGGATATCAAGTTTGTTTTGCTACATTAGCAAGTACTGTGAGTTGACGGCGTGCAATACAGCACACGACGAGTTCATTAGTTGTTGCTAGTGCCAGAAGCCAACACTTTATTCCGAGTATATTTTGGTAAAGTGTTCTGTAACTGCTGTATATGACACGGCGTTACAGAGCGGCCAGCTGGCCGTCCTTGTGTACAAACCGACGCGATCTCAATATTGTATATTATTAAGACCACAAAACAACCCGTCCTCACGAATAATACATAAAGATAGATTATTTTATTTTTGTTTTGAAGCGACAGTGTTAAGGATAATTTATACAAGAATTATCCCATATAATTTTATGACACGTTTATATAATGCTGAGCTATGTTGACCATATCTAGCAGACGGAAATAGCCTAAGCTACTCTGTCTCTTTGAGATACGTATTTTTAGATGAGTTAGTGATGAGAGATTTTTAGTATTTTATTATCTCAATAAACGTACTTGAACTCTACCAAGGGGCCAGATTCACGAAGCACTTAGGCAAGCACTTACGAACCTGTACATCTTTTCTCAATCTTTGGCAGCTTTGTTTACAATTATTAAACAGTTAATGAGCTCGGAAGCACCAGGAGGCTGTTTATAACAATAACAACAGTTGATTGGCAAGTTTTCATGGTTGTAAACTGTTTAATAAATGTAACCAAAGCCGTCAAAGATTGAGGAAAGATGTACACATTCATAAGTACTTGCGTAACTGCTTCGTGAATCTGGCCCCTGGTGTTCGGCTTCAGAGCTTTATCTTTTTTTTTCTGGTAGATGTTTACTTGATCATTCCTTAAGTTCTAAGCAGACTGCGAAGAACTTGAGCAAATTGGGTGAAATAAAATTAATTTTCATTCACCCAAATAAGTCGTTAAGGAATTAGTGAACATCTACCAGAACAAATAGATAAAGCTGAGGGCGCCGCAGCCTATGAGATTCCTGGTAATAAAGTTTACTTTATTACCAGGAATTCCTGGTAATAAAGTAAACTATTCCTGGTAATAAAGATTGTAATAAAGTTTATTATGACCAAACAGACAGGGATCTAACAACCCCGTATTACCGACCACCAGAGGGCTGGTAGATATGACCAACAAAACTCAGCATTATATAAACATTATATAATCATTATAGTGTTAAGGCCACGCGGTGATTGGTCTGTGAGCAGTGCTGGAGATGCAGGGGTCTCACTCATGACTATAATACTGAAGTTCGTGTTGACTTACATGATCATCTCTCTTATAATTGGTCCTTGTTTTCCTCGTTTATTTTTAAATGTTGTTAGACAACCCGTAAGTGTTTAGTTAGGACATCAATTACTTAAGCATTTGATAGAAAATATTCACTACATTGTTTGAGTTAGGAAAATACTATTTGTCAAATATAGGTTCTGTTCTTAAAAGATTTCCCCATTTCCGCAAGATAACGTAAGATTTTAAGAGTTGACGAATGTTAATCTTCTTGTTTGATGAGCTGTTCACTTGAGACAGTTAAGCAAGTCCCAGCTGTGTCTGGGTACAAGTGACAGGATGAACAACTCAGCGGGTTTTCTTCCTATTGGGGAGCGTGGTACATGTTGCTATGGCGGAGTGTCCACTCACAGGATGAGTGACGCTGCCCAATACTGTCACTATGGCGGTGTGTCCAGTCACACGATGAGTGGCGCTGCCCAATACTGTCACTATCGCGGTGTGTCCACTCACAGGATGAGTGGCGCTGCCCAATCCTGTCACTATCGCGGTGTGTCCACTCACAGGATGAGTGGCGCTGCCCAATACTGTCACTATCGCGGTGTGTCCACTCACAGGATGAGTGGCGCTGCCCAATCCTGTCACTATCGCGGTGTGTCCACTCACAGGATGAGTGGCGCTGCCCAATAAACTCGCCCCTCGGCGCAAAATTAATTAAATTAAATAATTCTCTAGTATGGTGGGAAGCTTGAGTTTTCTCACGTTAATTATTCTTGTGCATCTCGGGGCACCAAGAATTAACCTCGTGGCTTCATTCTGTATTTAAGTATTCTTGATCAAAACAGAAGTGGAGAAATTAATTCAGTGCAAAGCGTGATAGTCAACTTGGGATCTAACAAACATTATGTAGAATAGCCTCGCACTCTAGCATATTTAACACGGGGTACCAGTAAGGGATTTCAGCGGTTTTAATATTTCCTTTAACGTATGACGTAGGCTGTTGACAGTGTCGATGCCCAGCCCGAGGCGTTTGTGCTGGCTCCACGTGTCCATTGCTCATGTTGCAAGTAAGTAAAACATGACGTGTAACAAAAACAATAAAAATGAAACTTCTGGCAAATCATAGTTTTTGATTTGATGTTTTGATTTGATTTCATCAAATAGTTTGTGTTCAAATGATTGGTTATAATGTCTCACTGGAAAGGTCGTCTGTGTCGTCATAATTAGGTATAGGTGTTGTGGACAGGTAATGATCACCTGAGGTGTGGGAAGGGTGTGGAGGTGAGGAAGGGGCGGGAGGGGAGAAAACGTGACTACCTTCGTTAACCCCTCACCTCTCACCCCCTCACCTCTCACCCCCTCACCTCCCTCCCCCTCACCTCTCATCTCCTCTTGCTTAGCTGCTCCCTACCTCACTCCTACATCCGGGTTGTGTGTGTGTGTGTAATTACCTAAGTGCAGTTACAGGATGAGAGCTACGCTCGTGGTGTCCCGTCTTCCCAGTACTCTTTGTTGTATAACGCTTTGAAACTACTGACGGTTTTGGCCTCCACCACCACCTTCTCACTTAGCTTGTTCCAACCGTCTACCACTCTGTTTGCAAAAGAAAACTTTCTAATATTTTTTCGGCACCTTTGTTTCCTTTGCTTGAATCTGTGTTCTCTTGTTCTTGAAGTTGCAAGAACATCCAAGAATGCAAGAGCATTCTTGAAGGTGTGTGTATGTGTACTCACCTAGTTGTGCCTGCTGGGGTTGAGCTTTGGCTCTTAGGTCCCGCCTCTCAATCGTCAATCTACTGGTGTACAGATTCCTGAGCCTACTGGGCTCTATCATATATACATTTGAAACTGTGTATGGAGTCAGCCTCCACCACATCACTGCCTAAGGCATTCCATTTACTAACTACTCCGACACTGAAAAAGTTCTTTCTAATGTCTGTGGTTCATTTGGGTACTCACTTTCCACCTGTGTCCCCCTTGTTCGCCTGCCACCAGTGTTGAATAGTTTATCCTTGTCTACCCTGTCGATTCCGCTGAGGATTTTGTAGGTAGTGATCATGTATCCCCTTACTCTTCTGTCTTCCAGTGTTGTAAGGTGAATTTCCCGCAGCCTTTCCTCGTAACTCATGCCTCTTAGTTCTGGGTCTAGCCTATAGTGGCATACCTCTGAACTTTTTCCAGTTTCGTCATGTGCTTGACAAGGTACGGGCTCCATGCTAGGGCCGCATACTCCAGGATGCGTGTGTACTCACCTATTTGTACTCACCTATTTGTGCTTGCGGGGGTTGAGCTTTGGCCCTTTGGTCCCGCCTCTCAACTGTCAATCAACTGGTGTGTGTGTGTGTGTGTGTGTGTGTGTGTGTGTGTGTGTGTGTGTGTGTGTGTGTGTGTGTGTGTGTATCATGCGTGAGCGACGGTCTGACCAGTACTGGCAAGTAGAGCGTATTGTAGGTGCGTCCACCTCTCATAAATTAAAAATAGTTTGGCAGCCTTAAGACGGAGCAAGTGACCAGATGGTGTGACACACGACCTGGCGGCCACGCCTCTCAGGGAGGTGGTGGCTGAGAGCCAGAACTATGGTAATATCGTCCCAGTATTAGTTGATGTCACTCACCTGATGAGTGGCGTCCACTGCCAGACGGAGCAGTTACTCTCTCCCCCCCCCCTAGCCTCATGCCTCTTCCCCCAGTCTCATGCCTCTCCCCCACCAGCCTCATGCCTCTCCCCCACCAGCCTCATGCCTCCCCCCCCCAGCCTCATGCCTCTCCCCCCAGCCTCTTGCCTCTCCCCCCAGCCTCTTGCCTCTCCCCCCCAGCCTCTTGCCTCTCCCCCAGTGGATAGAGGCAAGAGGCCTCTCTGTCAACCTGAGCCCAACTGCCAACCTTAGAAGGACGGAATCAGGAAGTAGGAACTCTTAGAAATTCCAAAAGCAGATATATATACATTGAAATAATGACCCAATGTGTATGAAACGACTGATAAAACAATAAAAATTGGTGTAGCTTTATATATAACACTGGCCGACGCCACCCGCCCAAGAGGCTTCGAGGGAAAACACACGGAAAATTAATCCAAACTCCAAAAAAAGTTTGAAAATTTCCAAATCCTGTACACCAAAACCCAACAACTAATTATTATTAATGGACATAACTTCCGAAACGTACTAATTAACCTTTGCGGTAAATTGCTGTAGAGAAGTGAAAAAGTTTGGGTAAATTTAATTAGCCCAGAACTGTGTTATTTAGGCCCACAGGGAATCCTCGCTCGACTTCTCATGATCCCGAAACCTTGAATGAGGCTTCATTTGATCCCTTTGCCTCTTGCCAGCGATTTATTCGCACAAATAACCCTTAAGACGAGGCGTGACAAGGGTGCTGGGAGTCTTTACATATGTTATTTTTTATGTGAATTTGAATGTAGTATGTCCGATGTATTGGCCTCCTAGCCGGCAGGGCCGACGGTGGCCGGATACCGGAGATATTGTCCTCCCAGCCGGCAGGACCCGACGGTGGCCGGATATCGAGATATTGGCCTTCCAGCCGGCAGGGCCGACGGTGGCCGGATATCGAGATATTGGCCTTCCAGCCGGCAGGGCCGACGGTGGCCGGATACCCAAGATATTGTCCTCCCAGCCGGGAGGACCGAACGTGGCCGGATACCCGATAATCAATATACAAACATAAAATGAATCATAATATAACATGAAATCTTTTCTCGTAAAATATAGTTGGCGAAAAAAGCTCCGTATTTCGACATTAACATATTGTTGTTATTAACACATAATTATAATAAAGAAAGCATGTGCTAAATATAATTACAGTAATAAAATATCAAGAACAATAATGCAGTAATAAGTATACAAGTAAAATAAGGACCTACGGGCTCACCATAGCCCGTGCTACTTGGAACTGTTTGCTCCAAGTAGCGAATCTTGAACAACATACAAGTAAACTCATCCAAACCTAACATAAGAATACCCCATCTAAACTTTGTCCAAATGAACACATTAGCTGTATCATACTGGCGTCGACTGGCGAATATCTCGGCGCTGTCTTGCAGTGTGAGTGGTGGGTGGTGGGGGCCCAGCAGTGTGATGAGTGGTAGACCCAGCAATATGAGGGGACCCCCAACATGGACCATTTAGTATGAGGTGTGGGGGGTTGCATGCAGTATGAGTGGTTTGCTTCGACCTTGTTGAGAGCCAGGTCAGTAACACACACACACTTCCAGCCCAACTTGTGATAACAAAGTCTTGTGCATATTTAAGTTTGATTTTTTTTGCTCCACAGCTTTGGAAGTTCAGTTTCGCGTGTGCGTGTGTGCGTGCATTTTAATGTTTGTGATACGTTTTGCATGCACTACTCTCTCTCAAATAATTTGCTCCATTGGTTTACCACTCTGCTGGATACATCGATGTATTTCAATATTGTGTATGTCTTGACTATGTCTCCTCTGACTCACTCTCTTCGAGCAACTATAGATTCAGCTCCCTGTATCTAAATTACATAGCTGTTTTTGAAACAGTATACAGAGGCAGCCTCCACTTATTTTTCCTAGGTCTATGTATAGAGGCCCCACTACCCCCTCACAGCTTCATGTATAGAGGCTCCACTACCCCCTCACAGCTTCATGTATAGAGGCCCCACTACCCCCTCACAGCTTCATGTATAGAGGCCCCACTACCCCCTCACAGCTTCATGTATAGAGGCTCCACTACCCCCTCACAGCTCCACGTATAGAGGCTCCACTACCCCTCACAGCTCCATGTATAGAGGCTCCACTACCCCTCACAGTTCCATGTATAGAGGCTCCACTACCCCTCACAGCTCCATGTAAAGAGGCTCCACTACCCCTCACAGCACCATGTATAGAGGCTCCACTACCCCTGACAGCTCCGTGTAAAGAGGCTCCACGACCCCTCACAGCACCATGTATAGAGGCTCCACTACCCCTCACAGCTCCATGTATACAGGCTCCACTACCCCTCACAGCTCCATGTATAGAGGCTCCACTACCCCTCACAGCTCTGGGAGGCTGTGGGAGGAAGGGGGAGGTTCCCCTCCCCCTTCACCAACTTTGATTCCATCTGAAATATATGGTCCAGAATTTTAGGCAGCCAATCACAGGCTTCCTCGCCTGTCGCGATCAGCCAATAGGTAACTAAAGCTCTCCCGGGAGTTTTGAAATTAGCCAATAAGGAGGCGTCCCGGGTGTTCTCGGTCTGTCGCAAATTAAAGACGTGAAATTTGCCTCCCTTAAATAGGATATATTTGTGTTTGTTTGAGGTATAATGCTCATATTTTATGGGGTAGGAAAATTTATAGTGGCATTTGCATACTTAATATTTTTGCTTGCTGGCGTATATTGCAGAAGTGCTCTCCGTGTGGGAAGGTTCCTAAATTTTCGCCAGGACACTGAGAGGATATGAATCATCGGGGTTTAAATTTTGTTTTAGGAATGCATTAGAGCTGTGTGTGTGTGTGTGTGTGTGTGTGTGTGTGTGTGTGAATGCATTAGAGCTGTGTGTGTGTGTGTGTGTGTGTGTGTACTCACCTAGTTGTGCTTGCGGGGGGGGGGGGGGGGGGTTGAGCTCTAGCTCTTTGGTCCCGCCTCTCAACCGTCAATCAACTGGTGTACAGATTCCTGAGCCTATTGGGCTCTATCATATCTACACTTGAAACTGTGTATGGAGTCAGCCTCCACAGAGTACTGTTGTGTGAGTACTGGTACTCTTGTGTGAGTACTGGTACTCTTGTGTGAGTACTGGTACTCTTGTGTGAGTACTGGTACTCTTGTGTGAGTACTGGTACTCTTGTGCGAGTACTGGTACTCTTGTGCGAGTACTGGTACTCTTGTGTGAGTACTGGTACTCTTGTGTGAGTACTGGTACTCTTGTGTGAGTACTGGTACTCTTGTGTGAGTACTGGTACTCTTGTGTGAGTACTGGTACTCTTGTGTGAGTACTGGTACTCTTGTGTGAGTACTGGTACTCTTGTGTGAGTACTGGTACTCTTGTGTGAGTACTGGTACTCTTGTGTGAGTACTGGTACTCTTGTGTGAGTACTGGTACTCTTGTGTGAGTACTGGTACTCTTGTATGAGTACTGGTACTCTTGTGTGAGTATATGAAATTAGTTTTGTATTTAACTCCCCCCAAAAAAATATCGTGTGAATTTAATGTATTATCGCATTGCGTGTTTGCTCTGTGGCATGCAGTTAAAAGGTTTGTAAGATTGCTCTACATAAAAGAGGTGTTGTAGAGCAAGTTCTTCGTGTACTCTGCTGTAATTAACAAGTTCTCACTCACGCGGGTACACGTGAGCTGCTGCTCTTCTATCATCACAACTACCGGGAAGATAATACAAATAATACTAGAATTAATAGTACTAATAGTAATGATAATAGTACTGGTAGTACTGGAGGTACTGGAGAGTAGCACTGACAACAGCATTAAGCTCCCTAGAGGTTCTATCTTGAGGTTATCTTGAGATGATTTCGGGGCTTTTTTATTGTCCCCGCGGCCCGGTCCTCGAGCAGGTCTCCACCCCCCAGGAAGCAGCCCGTGACAGCTGACTAACACCCAGGTACCTATTTTACTGCTAGGTAACAGGACTAGAAAGTAACACTGAAAGTAACTTACAAGGCGGAGCTCGCTAAGTAAACATTACTGCCTCAGGAACTAGTTTATTAAACACACTTTTGTGTCATCTTTGTTGCCTGACGCTTAACTAATTCCTTGGTCGATAGTGTGTACATGTGTGTGTGTGTGGTGTGTGGGTCTTGTGTGTACATGTGTGTGTGGTGTGTGTGGCTCTTGTGTGTACATGTGTGTGTGGTGTGTGTGGCTCTTGTGTGTACATGTGTGTGTGGTGTGTGTGGGTCTTGTGTGTACATGTGTGTGTGTGGCTCTTGTGTGTACATGTGTGTGTGTGGTGTGTGTGGGTCTTGTGTGTATATGTGTGTGTGGTGTGTGTGGGTCTTGTGTGTAAATGTTGTGTGTGGTGTGTGGTTCTTGTGTATACATGTGTGTGTGGTGTGTGGTTCTTGTGTGTACATGTGTGTGTGGTGTGTGTGGGTCTTGTGTGTACATGTGTGTGTGGTGTGTGGCTCTTGTGTGTACATGTGTGTGTGGTGTGTGGCTCTTGTGTGTACATGTGTGTGTGGTGTATGTGGTTCTTGTGTGTACATGTGTGTGTGGTGTGTGGGTCTTGTGTGTACATGTGTGTGTGTGGTGTGTGGGTCTTGTGTGTACAAGTGTGTGTGGTGTGTGTGGGTCTTGTGTGTACATGTGTGTGTGGTGTGTGGGTCTCGTGTGTACATGTGTGTGTGGTGTATGTGGTTCTTGTGTGTACAAGTGTGTGTGGTGTGTGTGGGTCTTGTGTGTACATGTGTGTGTGGTGTGTGGGTCTCGTGTGTACATGTGTGTGTGGTGTATGTGGTTCTTGTGTGTACATGTGTGTGTGGTGTGTGTGGGTCTTGTGTGTACAAGTGTGTGGCTGCCTCTTGTATCCGGGCCGAGACCAGGGGGGGGGGACGGTCAGGGACAATGGGACATGTTTTCACACAAACTCACACTTAAAATGTTTATAAGGAGGACGAGAGTGACTAAGGAGCCGCCCCCCAGCGCCCTCTGTACTCCCCCCGGCGACAATGTCAACTCTAATATGCACCATTCTAAGAGGTTAAAAATTGGAAAATTCGCGTGAATAACAAAATAGACTAAGTAAATGTTTACATATGATATTAGGCGTGTTAATATCAATAATAATAATAATAATGAAATCCGTAGGAGCAGTGATGTGGATTCGAACCTATGCGCTGGATATTCCCAAGCACACGCCCCAGACAACTAGACCATGACATGGTAAAAGGATTGCAACCTGGGGATCTACTGAATCCACGAGGGTTCCTGAGGTTTCCACTGAAGCCGAACCAGGGTTTCACACTCTCCCCCCCCCCTCCTCTCCATGCACTCTTTATCCTGTATTATATTTGAGGTCTTCTTGCTCGAATTCCTTTTCTCATAACTTTGCATTTGTCAGGATTGAAATCTATTAGCCATTTCTCAGACCATCTCTGGAGATTGTCTAGTTCATCTTGCCGTGTATGTGTAAGTCTGTTATGTTTACAGATATCGAGCTCCAGCTCTTAGACCCCGCCTTTTACCTATTATTTAACTGGTGTGATGATATCTTGACCTTTTGAGGTTTGTTGTGTGTTAATTCATTGTGTGTGTGTGTACTCACCTAGTTGTGTGTGTGTGTACTCACCTAATTGTGCTTGCGGGGTTGAGCTTGTTGTAGGTGTGTGTGTGTGTGTGTGTGTGTGTGTGTGTGTGTGTGTGTGTGTGTGTGTGTGTGTACGTTTAATTCCGGGGTCCTTTTCATGTGTGTACCTCGTTTTTGTTCTAGGTGTGTATACATGGTTTGTGTTCCAGTATAATATTTTTATTGGTCTGTGTATCATAACGCAATTTGGTGGGGGATGAATTGTTGACACAAGTCCTTGTTTACGGTGTGTGTGTGTGCTCACCTAGTTGTGTTTGTGGTGGTGGGGGGAGGGGGGGGGGAGCTTCGGCTCTTTGGTCCCGCCTCGCAACTGTTAATCAACTGGTGTACAGGTTCCTGAGCCTACTGGGCTGTATCATATCTACATTTGAAACTGTGTATGGAGTCAGCCTCCACCACATCACTTCCTAGTGCATTCCATTTACTAACTACTCTGACACTGAAAAAGTTCTTTCTAATGTCTCTGTGGCTCATTTGGGTACTCAGCTTCCACCTGTGTCCCCTTGTTCGCGTACCACCAGTGTTGAATAGTTCATCCTTGTCTACCCTCTGTGTGTGTGTGTGTGTGTGTGTGTGTGTGTGTGTGTGTGTGTGTGTGTGTGTGTGTGTGTGTGTGTGTGTGTGTATTCACTTAGTTGTGTTTGCAGGGGGTTGAGCTTTGCTCTTTCGGCCCGCCTCTCAACTGTCAATCAACTGTTAACTAACTACACTAACTACTTTTTTTTCACACCACACACACACACACACACCCCAGGAAGCAGCCCGTGACAGCTGACTAACTCCCAGGTACCTATTTACTGCTAGGTAACAGGGGCATTCAGGGTGAAAGAAACTTTGCCCATTTGTTTCTACTTCGTGCGGGAATCGAACCCGCGCCACAGAATTACGAGTCCTGCGCGCTATCCACCAGGCTACGAGGCCCCCTGTGTGTGTGTGTGTGTGTGTGTGTGTGTGTGTGTGTGTGTGTGTGTGTGTGTGTGTGTGTGTGTGTGTGTGTGTGTGTGTGTGTGGTTATCTATTCATGCTTACATCAGTAGAAAGTGTGGTGTCTCAGAATTTTGTTATTGATCATCAAAATGTGTTTTAAAGTTTTCATGACTTCCTCAGCCACTGCCTCCCACTGGTGACTTCCTCAGCCACTGCCTTTCTCTGGTGACTTCCTCAGCCACTGCCTTTCTCTGGTGACTTCCTCAGCCACTGCCTTTCTCTGGTGACTTCCTCAGCCACTGCCTTTCTCTGGTGACTTCCTCAGCCACTGCCTTTCTCTGGTGACTTCCTCAGCCACTGCCTTTCTCTGGTGACTTCCTCAGCCACTGCCTCCTGTCGTCCTGCTCTGAGAATGGGCAGCGTTATCCTTAACAACTTATCCAGGTCATTACAATACTGGTTAGAGAGAGAGAATAGGCGGAGAACCGTGCTGAGTCTAACTTAGACGTGGCAGCAAATTTTTTAAATATTTAATTGAATTTTCGTGATATATATATATATATATATATATATATATATATATATATATATATATATATATATATATATATATAATGGAATACTAGATATATATTAACTGTGGGTGAGTGTGTTTACTGACCTGAATTGTATATGTACACTCGTGCCTCCTGCTTCTGGCTCCGTAATCAAAGACTTTGTTTATAAATGGTTTTAAATTTATAACTGGGGGGAAAGTTTACCCCTGAAAAGCTCAGTTGAACACGTGCATAACTCACACTAACAATAGACATCGTCTGATGGAGAGGTTTCTGTCTCTCTATTTTGGTTGTACAATTTCAACTCCATTAATGGAGTCTGCCTCCATCTCCTCACACTTTGGGGGGGGATATTTCTTCACCGTTCACACTGAAACTTGTAACTGTGGATCTTTCCATTACTTGGCTTGCTTGTGTAGCCTTTTTTTTTTTGAGATATATACAAGAGTTGTTATATTCTTGTAGAGCCACTAGTACGCGTAGCGTTTCGGGCAGGTCCCTGGAATACGATCCCCGCCGCGATGATTGAATCGCCTTTGTTCGTGTACTATACTTGCTAAATACCCTGGAGACACAAACCGTTAACTGATCCTATTTTCCGCTTGTTACAACTTGTAATAAAGTTGTTACATCTTAAGGCTTAACGTGTTTTTGACGTAATTAGAACGTTGTTACAACTTGTTATATTGGTTGTTATAACTGGTTAGGTAGGTGTTATATCTTGTTCGAACGTTGTAGCAACGTCGTAGTTTCGCTGTGTGTTTGGCGGGCGGTCCGTCCTTGTCTCCTCTCTTTAGTCAGCTGAGTTATTTATTTAATTTATTTATTTATTTATATACAGGAATGCGAAATGTACATTGGTGATTAAAGTTGCTTTTATAAATAAATAATTTTTTTATTAACTTATTTCAGATTAAAGGGTTTTATAAATAAGTGCAAATACATATATATAATTAAATGCACAACTAGATTTATGAAAGTTAATATTCTTTGTTTCTCCAGAATATTATAAATATTTCCACTGTGACATTCGAATTATTTCTTGAGGCACGGGACTCCCAGTAACAGCTGTCTTAACTACCGGGTATCTATTTATTGCTAGGTGAACAGGTACACCAGGGTGAAAGAAACTCTGCCTATCTGTTTCCGTCTCGGGCGGGAGGCACATGTGTAGTTCCCCCTTCGTATGTGTGTGTGTGCAACATGTGTGATCAGGGCACTTGTGTACCTACATACGTGTGTATCTTTGCATCCTGCGTGTGTGTACCTTGGTCGTGTGTGTGCGTCTGGGCTGTGTGTACATGTGGCCGTGTGTGTGTGTGTGTGTGTGTGTGTGTGTGTGTGTGTGTGTGTGTGTGTGTGTGTGTGTGTGTGTGTGTGTGTGTACATCTTCGCATGCTCCGTATGTACGTAGACACACACACACACACATGTATCTTGTGTGTGCGTCTTGACACGTGTCATGTGTGTGTTCTTAACACGTGTGTACATCTTGAATGTTGACCTCGACACGTGTGTAACTTATGCGTCCATGGACACACGTGTACACATGGACACGTGTGTACACATGGACACGTGTGTACACATGAACACGTGTGTACACATGAACACGTGTGTACACATGGACACGTGTACACATGTGCACATGGACACGTGTACACATGGACACGTGTACACATGTTCACATGGACACGTGGACACGTGTACACATGGACACGTGTACACATGGACACATGTACACATGGACACGTGTACACATGGACACGTGTACACATGTACACATGGACACGTGGACACGTGTACACATGGACACGTGTACACATGGACACATGTACACATGGACACTGCATATCGACTGTCGTCTAATAACATCATATTACTATAGTGTGAGGTGTGACGTGGATGGGAGGGGGGGGGCAGGGAAGGGGGGGGGGAAGAGGAGGATGGGAAGAAAGAGGGAAAAGAGGAAAGGAAGAAGGGAGAGGGAAGAGAGAGAGGGGGGACAAGGAAGAAAGGGTAAGATAGGGAGAGGAGAACAGGAAGATCAAATGAGGGAAAGGGGTAAACAATCCTTATTTCTAGCACCGCGGGGTGCTAGAAATTGTCTTCTCTTTAAGTGGTTAGTCACGCATTCTTCCCTCCTGCTTAATATTGTCTCTCTATTTCTGTAAACGGAGCGGTGGGGGACACACACACACACACACACACACACACACACACACACACACACACACACACACACGCACACACACACACACACACACACACACACACACACACACACACACACACACACACACACACACACACACACACACACACACACACACACACACGCACACACACACACACACACACACACACACACACACACACACACACACACACACACACACACACACACACACACACACAGATGCCGAAGAAATATAAGAAAATTCACCTTCGCAAATAGAGGTTGGAACAAGTTAAGTGAGAAGGTGGTGGAGGCCAAGACCGTCAGTAGTTTCAAAGCGTTATATGACAAAGAGTACTGGGAAGACGGGACACCACGAGCGTAGCTCTCATCCTGTAACTACACTTAGGTAATTACACACACACACTGGACGTCAATACCAGTAAGACTGACGGAGGCGCTGTCACTACACCACCACCTTACTCTGCGGGGTTCATTAACTAGCGTGCCGCCAGAAATATATATATATAGGTACTGCCTGGTATATATATATATATATATATATATATATATATATATATATATATATATATATATATATATATATATATATATATATATATATATATAGGTACTGCCTGGTATATATATATATATATATATACCAGGCAGAAAATGACAAATATATGTCAAATACTATGAGAGTGAATACCTGTTTGTCTAGAGCTGGAGACCAGATGCTCTGGGCTAGCCTCACCCAACTTTGCAGGGGGAATGGTCTGCGGTACGGGATGGGAGAAAGGCTGGTCATGATAGACCTAAGATAATTTTTGTTTAAAGAAATGCACACTTCAGTGCCGTATTCACTCTGGCCTATGGTCCAGTAACGCCACCATCAACCCCTTCTCCTCTTAAGAAGTTCTTAGGAATCCTCTTAGGAGTTCTGTGTCACAACCAGAAGTGTGACACAGCGAGGGGGTTGTATTTGTCAGTCATTAGAATCCTCACAACCATTGATTTAATCCTTGCCAGCCACTGGAAAGATTCAGAATCTTTATGTTTCTCAAGACCCCACTAAGGTACTCCGACACGACTGCCATTAGACGCCATTAGTCTGCGGACCGTGTTTCATCAATAAGTAGTTTTAATGTTTATGTAGTGGCATTATTCGGAATAATTTTTTTTTTTTACCACAGTACACCATTAGAATTCAAGTTCACACATTTAGAATCCAAGTTTACTCGCTTAGAATCCAAATGTACTCGTGTAAAATCCAAGTTTACACCTTTGCAATTGAAATTCACAATCCTGCGGATGTGTGATATATATATATATATATATATATATATATATATATATATATATATATATATAAGAGTTAAATAGGTCGGGAGTCAGTACATTAGACAAGCAACGGTTAGAAAGGCGGGGTCCAAGAGCTAAGAGCTTCAACCTGCAAAGACAAATAATAAATACAAAAACACACACATATACATTTCCCCAGTTTGCAGCCCACAACAGCTGTCTAACTCCTAGGTACATATTTGCTGCTAGGTGAACAGGAGCATCACGTGAAAGTAAGTACTATTTTTTTTCCTGCCTCGGCCGGGTATCGAACCCGGGCCCTCGGGACTACTATCCAAGAGCGCTTTCCGCTTGGCTGCAAGGACCTGTGTGCGTGTGTTCATGCATGCGCGCGTGAGGGGGTGAGCGTGCTTGCGTGCGTCCGTGGGTGTGGGTGTGCGTGCTTGCCTGCGTCCGTGTGTGCGTGTGCGTGCGTGTAGACAAGACGGCCATCACATGATCCAGAACTTCCCAACACTGACACCCAACAACAACAACTTGGTCCCCCGACGACCTTCTATAATTAGACAACTGCCACTCTACTGCTGGAGACCAGGGGCCAGATTCACGAAAGCACTTACGCAAGCACTTACAAACCTGTACATCTTTTCACAATCTTTAGCGGCTTTGTTTTTATATTATTAAACAGTTAATGAGCTCTGAAGCACCAGGAGGCTGTTTATAACAATAACAACAGTTGATTGGCAAGTTTTCATGCTTGTAAACTGTTTAATAAATGTAACCAAAGCCGTCAAAGATCGAGAAAAGATGTACACGTTCGTAAGTATTTGCGTAAGTGCTTTCGTGAATCCTGGCCCAGGACCCACGAAATTCAGGCTCATTAACACACACACACACACACACACACACACACACACACACACACACACACACACACACACACACACACACACACACACACACACACACACAAATACTATTCATACTTTTAAAACTAGGTATGATAGGGAAATGGGACAGGAGTCATTGCTGTAAACAACCGATAGCTGGAAAGGCGGGATCCAAGAGTCAATGCTCGATCCTGCAAGCACAAATAGCTTAGTACAAATAGGTGAGTACACACACAGACACACACAATGAACCCAAGAGAAAAAGTGACATGGAGAGTTAAGCTTGTAGAAGTAACAGAGTGGAACATCCTGATGCAACATATGAGTCGGCTACACAAGGAGTGACCCATGTTGACCAGACCACACACTAGAAATTGAAGGGACGACGACGTTTCGGTCCGTCCTGGACCATTCTCAAGTCGATTGTCAATCGATCTTGAGAATAGTCCAGGACGGACCGAAACGTCGTCGTCCCTTCAATTTCTAGTGTGTGGTCTGGTCAACATACTTCAGCCACGTTATTGTGACTCATCGCCTGCACAAGGAGTGACCCATCACCTGGAGAAAACCTTTACGTAGACTGATATGACCATTGAAAACCTTGACTGACATACAAGCTGCAGTACAAGCCAGTGACCAACCCGTGTACAGTGAAAAAGTGTAGAGTGTACAGGAAAAAAGGGAATATCATCAGGTCGCGGGTTATTCATGCCCGTGCCGCCTCTACCACAAGTCATGAACTATGTAACAAACTCAAATATGCAGGAAATGGTTTAGAATGTCAGCGAGGCAGTTGGGAACGGAGGAGAGCTTACCGGGTCGGGGCTGGAGGCACAGAGAACAGACAACAAGGTGTTCTACAAGGTGTTCTACAAGATATTCTCCAAAGTGTTCTACAAGGTATTCTACAATGTGTTCTACAAGGTATTCTACAAAGTGTTCTACAAGGTGTTCTAC
>NC_091178.1:9530749-9536742 GCF_040958095.1 Procambarus clarkii
GGAGAGAGAGGAGACGGCTGAGGCAGTCACTGTAGAGGGAGAGAGAGGAGACGGCTGAGGCAGTCACTGTAGAGAGAGAGAGGAGAGACGGCTGAGGCAGTCACTGTAGAGGGAGAGAGGAGAGACGGCTGAGACAGTCACAACTTAAGACTAGAGTGACTGTAGAGGACCGAGAAAAGAGAGCGACCATGAGAGCGAGGAACCATCCGCCTTAGACAACCACCCGTAGAGGGTCGAGATTGATTGATTAGTAATTGACGGGACGCCATAACAAGGCGGCCCTTGCCCCTGGGAGTGGAGGCGACCCGCGCGGGCAGGACTGACAGGCTGTATAACCTTGATAACCCACCATTGTATCACTTAGCAAGATGTTAAATATACACGCTAACAAAAATATTCTGTTTACAAGCTGAGGATAACCTCTGCTGGCTGGTTGGTGGGTGTTAATAACCATGACTGTTAAGTGAACAAGTGAACAATCTGTTCACTTGAGACAGTGAATCCCAGCTGTGTCTAATATGCGCCCATTTACGACATCGTAACTATAAACGAGCCTCGCCTAACGCAGCCTGAGCTAAACTATCGTAATTAACCTAACCCCATCCCTAATTTGGCGAACAAATAAGGTGTAAATGTCATGTTTTATGTATGTGTGTGTATGTATCTCTGTGTGTGACCTCAAGGTAACCTCAAGGTAAGGTGTAGACGAGATGTGTGACGTTACCTTGACGTCACAGTGTTGAGGGCGGGACGGGTTTTAGACCTGAGATTATAGACCCTGGGCCGGGCGGTGGTGTTGGCCCGTGTACACTGTCAACACCAGCCGGGCGAGACCCTGGGCCGGGCGGTGGTGTTGGCCCGTGTACACTGTCAACACCAGCCGGGCGAGACCCTGGGCCGGGCGGTGGTGTTGGCCCGTGTACACTGTCAACACCAGCCGGGCGAGACCCTGGGCCGGGCGGTGGTGTTGGCCCGTGTACACTGTCAACACCAGCCGGGCGAGACCCTGGGCCGGGCGGTGGTGGTGGCCCGTGTACACTGTCAACACCAGCCGGGCGAGACCCTGGGCCGGGCGGTGGTGTTGGTCCGTGTACACTGTCAACACCAGCCGGGCGAGACCCTGGGCCGGGCGGTGGTGTTGGCCCGTGTACACTGTCAACACCAGCCGGGCGAGTGCTGCTCCCACTACTCAACTTTGCCGCTAACATAAATTCATCTTTCAACGCCAAGTGGTTGTTTGACGCACGCACGTGCACGCGCGCGCACACACACACACACACACACACACACACACACACACACACACACACACACACACACACACACACACACACACACACACACACACACACACACACACACACACACACAGTCATAGAAGCCCTACCTGAGTAAGCAGCCTCATCATCGCACCACCATCAGAATATAGCACACAAGAAAACTAAAAGGTCCAGTAATACACAAGAGAACTAGTTCCTGAGCTGAGGAGTCTGAGCAACAAGGAAAGACTGAGGGAACTGGCCCTCACGACACAGGGAAAAGAAGGATTAAGGGGATATGTAAACGTCATATAACATTCTAAAGAAAGTTTTAAGTAAATATATAAACATTGTTCAAAGTGAGAAGCATCAGAGTGAAAGGTTATAGATGGGAACTAAGGGGGTACTTGTTTACTGTTACATAAACAGGGGAAATCAGGGGGGTTAAGAAAGCTTGCGTAAGTCTCTTGTTCTGTCCGACGGTCTCGCTTCATGCAGGTCGGCGTTCAATCCCCGACCGTCCAAGGAGTTAGGGCACCATTCTTCCCCCCCCCCCCCACCCACCGTCCCATCCCAAATCCTTATCCAGACCCCTTTCCAGTGTTATAAAGTCGTAATGGCTTGGCGCTTTCTGTTGATAATTCCCTTCCCTGCCCGGGATTCGATCTCTGGTTCATTTGGGCGTGAAGGGTCTGCGCTAATCACTGCACCACGCAGTATCAGAGAGAGAGAGAGAGAGAGAGAGAGAGAGAGAGAGAGAGAGAGAGAGGAGAGGAGAGGAGAGGAGAGGAGAGGAGAGAGAGAGAGAGAGAGAGAGAGAGAGAGAGAGAGAGAGAGAGAGAGAGAGAGAGAGAGAGAGAGAGAGAGAGAAGATAACTTGTAAACGTATGCAGTATCTGGAGAATATATTTAATTAGTTGACAGTCTTCAAACAACTTTAATCCGCACGTAAACTTTTCTGGACCAGTGGACGCCATAACGCTACTAGCTCTCAGCCATTATCAGGAAGCAAGAGGTTAAAACAACGACCAATCCGACCCCAGATTCTCGTCAGCCTCTTGCAACCACGTTTTTTTATTGGTCTGCTGCGGCAAATGGGCGCCGTGGCGTCAATATATCGACTAATCTGCATTAAGGATCTCATTACCTCGCGCTCTCAAGGATAAATAGCCAAAAGCTTCTGAAATCGAGCGCAATTTTGTCCCCCATCCAAGTTGAATATTTTGAGTTGTCCTTGCAGAGATGGCTGCCCGAGTGGGTGATAGAGGCCAGTAATCCTGGAGAGAGCGGGGGAGGGCCAGGGGCTGGGCCCTGGGGGGCCGGGCACAGGGGGCCGGGCACAGGGGGGCCGGGCACAGGGGGCCGGGCAGAGAGACCAGACCCGGGAAGGAGTGAATCGCCTTCGTGGGATGAGAGCGGCCGGCCAGTCTTCTATACTGTAGTCTACTGAATCCTTATAAAGGATGCGCCGTGAAAAGAGATGATTGTATAAGGGGATTGTATCCCCTCTAGATGGTCTCACCCCCCCCCCCCCACACACACGCCTCGCTGACAATTTCGCGCGGGTTCGAACCCTGGACTGTGAAGCTTGACTGGGTATCTAACACTGCTGGCCGTCATATTCAGTGTGGTATCTTACGCGCCACTCCTCCCAAAAGGTATTTATTGTGTTCAATACATTTAATATATTGGGTTTTAAAATGAATATTTGTTGGAAATTGTATTATTACTGGTTTTACTGAGAAAATCAATAAGATCCATGAGCAGGATTCGAACCCATACTCTGGGTACTCTCTCTCTCTCTCTCTCTCTCTCTCTCTCTCTCTCTCTCTCTCTCTCTCTCTCTCTCTCTCTCTCTCTCTCTCTCTCTCTCTCTCTCTCTCTCTCTCTCTCTCTCTCTCTCTCTCTCTCTCCTCTCTCTCTCTCTCCCTCTCTCTCTCTCTCTCTCTCTCTCTCTCTCTCTCTCTCTCTCTCTCTCTCTCTCTCTCTCTCTCTCTCTCTCTCTCTCTCTCTCTCTCTCTCAAACAGTGCAGTGCCACCTATCCCTGACAAGTGCCACACTTCCTTTAATCACCCGCCGTTAACGACTGCTTTAACGACCGCTCTTGGAATTGAACCTATATGATTTATCACATCTCTTACCCCCCCCCCCCCCGCTTGGTCTTACCGCTGGTCCTGCTAACTCTCACCCTCACTATCATGGATCACGTGTCCAGTGTTCTGTCAGCTCGGCCACCGGATCCTTGGTGACCTCACCGCTCTCTCTTGTGTTTAGTCTTCCCGCCAAAAGGATTTCTGTCTTTTTTTTTTTGGGGGGGGGGGTTAATCCCGTTTTCTTTTCCAGAGTTTGTATTGAGGGTCTTCACCATAGTTCAGTCCTGGATGGTGGACCTGACCTCCGGTGATCAATGTCCTCCTTCCCCTTCCCTTTCCCCTTGACCTTCTCCCTTTCCACCTTTTCCGTTTCCCCCTTCCCCCTGTTCTCTAGTATTGCCCTTCTTCCCTCCCTCCTTCAGCCCTCTTGCAAGGCATGCTACCAGGTGGACGAGGGTCACGCCCTTCTCATTTGCATACGTCCTCCTGAATCGACAGGTGTGTGTGTGGGGGTATTGTGTGTGTGTGTATGTGGGGATTATGTGTGTGTGTGGGGGGGGTATTGTGTGTGTGTATGTGGGGGTTATGTGTGTGTGTGTGTGAGTGTGTATGTGGGGGTCATGTGTGTGTGTGTGTATGTGGGGGTTATGTGTGTGTGTGTGTGTGTGGGTGTGTATGTGGGGGTCATGTGTGTGTGTGTGTGTATGTGGGGATCATGTGTGTGTGTGAGTGTGTGTGTGTGTGTGTATGTGGGGATCATGTGTGTGTGTGAGTGTGTGTGTGTAGGGGGAAGGTGTGTGTGTAGTAGGCATGTGTGTACTCACCTATTTGTGCCTGCAGACTGGAACTTTAGCTCTTGGACCCCGCCTTATGTAGCCATTGGTTGCCTAGGCAATGACTCCTTTCTTATTCCTCAATAACTTCGCTTCTACAACTTGCACATTTAGTTCATTAATCCCCCCCCTAAGTATTTTATACATCTTCATCATGTCTCCTCTTTCTGTCTTTTTCTGTAATGATATCAGGTCTAATTCTTTCAGTCGCTCTTCTTTCGCAATAAAGAGACGAACATCGTTGCAAATGTCTAAATCTTTTCTGGTTTTTCTTATATGTTTTTTAAGATGATGGGTCCATAATGGGGCGGCACACTCGTAGACTGGTCCCACGGAGGCGTGTGTGTGTGTGTATGTGTGTGTGTGTGTGTGTGTGTGTGTGTGTGTGTGTGTGTGTGTGTGTGTGTGTGTGTGTGTGTGTGTGTGTGTGTGTGTGTGTGTGTGGGAGGTATGTAGTGGGCATCACTACACCGTCAACCTCCACCCAGCAATTATGTGCATGTGATCTTCCCTGCAGAACACACACACACACACACACACACACACACACACACACACACACACACACACACACACACACACACACACACACACACACACACACACACGGTGTCCTAGAGGACCCAGCCTCCATACAGAGGTGGCCCGGGCCTGGAGACTCGTCCCAGAACAGTGGGATGGGACTAGATGGAAAATTAATTGAACTGTACCTAACCATGATAAGAAAGAGACCAGAAGGGGGAGACATGATTGAAACATATAAAATATTCGAGGAGGAATTGACACGGGTGGATATATATGAAGTATTTAAAGTGAATAGACAGAACGAGTGACCAAGGATGGATGATTGGGACGCAGATGAGCCCTGTTGTTGTTGTTGTTTAAGATTCGCTACCTGGAACAAAAAGTTCCAAGTAGCACGGGCTATGGTGAGCCCGTGGTGGACTTTTAATGACAATACTACTACTCAAGCGTCAAAGAAGGTGAGGAAGATCACAGTAGGCATGACAACGTGGGCATGACAACGTGGGCTTGACAAAGCAGTTTCAGTGATCAAAGTAGACATGACAAAGCAGCCTCAGTGATCAAAGTAGACATGACAAAGCAGCCTCAGTGATCAAAGTAGACATGACGAAGCAGCCTCAGTGATTAAAGTAGACATGACAAAGCAGTTTCAGTGATCAAAGTAGACATGACAAAGTAGTTTCAGTGATCAAAGTAGACATGACAAAGCAGTTTCAGTGATCAAAGTAGACATGACAAAGCAGTTTCAGTGATCAAAGTAGACATGACAAAGAAACATGTCAGATGAACGTCAACGCCTTCAAGACTGTCAGCCGGGAAGATCAGGTCAAAGAACTGACACTCGAGCCAATTACGTACAAACTGGTAAGCCAAAATAAGGTAGTACATGATCCAGACATAAAAAATACCCAAGAGACATAAGAAACAAAGGGGGAAGGGAGGCATTGCCTTAGAGGACTGACAGTGCAAAGTCGGGGGACCAGAGCTGGAGCTCTATACTGCCAGCTCTGTTACGTAAGTTCTCTTAGCTAAGTCCACACAGTAATTAAAGAATTTCGGTGAAAATTTTGTGAAAAGGTTTCAAGTCACTTGTTGATAAAAGCAAACGGCCATTTAATCAAAAAATAATTAAAACTTTGCAAAATGTCCGTTAAAAGGACTTAAAATTTAATTTTGAGTTTGTGGGGGACCTTGGTAATGCCTAGGAGACATTATGGCTGGGACACTGGCTGAGACATTATGGCTGGGAGACTGGCTGAGACATTATGGCTGGGAGACTGGC
>NC_091178.1:9537242-9554742 GCF_040958095.1 Procambarus clarkii
TCTCTCTCTCTCTCTCTCTCTCTCTCTCTCTCTCTCTCTCTCTCTCTCTCTCTCTCTCTCTCTCTGTCTCTCTCTCTCTCTCTCTCTCTCTCTCTCTCTCTCTCTCTCTCTCTCTCTCTCTCTCTCTCTCTCTCTCTCTCTCTCTCTCTCTCTCTCTCTCTCTCTCTCTCGCTCTCTCTCTCTGGGATCTTTGAAACAAGTATTTTGAGTATATTAATCAACATCTGCATACGTTGTGGAGTTTGGTATTATGCATCAGTTATTGTTGTTAAAGATTCGCTACTTGGAACAAAATGTTCCAAGTAGCACAGGCTATGGTGAGCCCCTCCATCAGTGTCGTGTTGACCATGTGACGTTTCTGGAGGAAAGGGGAGATGTGTCGTAGTCCTGTTCATCACAGGATATTGTATTGTGGGGCTTAGTGTACGTCCCGTCGATCGCAGCTCCTTGGGCACCTTCCAGGAGTGTTCACGTGAGCACAGTACCCGAAGCCTCAGATGTGGAGGTCATCGAACTCTTGCATCGAAATGCAAGATAACGAAGGATATTGATTTCAATAGACAATCGACTTGAGAATGGTCCAGGACGGACCGAAACGTCGTCGTCCCTTCACCTGTGTGGTCTGGTCAACATACTGTAGCCACGTTATTGTGACTCATCGCCTGCATAGCGAAGGATAGTCTAAAACGAGCTAGATACAAGGAGCCAGGATGCATCAAGTGTTTATATGCAACCACTTACGAAACCGGTACATCTCTCAACAATCATAGCGAATTCGTTTATATTTATTTAACATTTTACGAACTTTGACACTTCGCAAACCCGAGGTTATTATTATAAACAACCTCGTAGTGCTTCGGAGCTCATAAACTATTTGATAAATGTAAACAAAGACGCCATAATTAAGGAAAGATGTATAGCTTTCGTAAATGGCTGCGTAAGTGCTTGATAACTACCAGTACTGACTATAGTGAGGAATAAAGCAAACGACAACGACACGTACAAAGGAATAACAATGAATAATGCAGCGATAAACACGCCCACATGTGTAGGTAAAGAAGGGGCGAGGTGGTACGGGGCAGGGCTAGGTGGGGGGTGGTAGGGGGCAGGGCTAGGTGGGAGGTGGTAGGGGGCAGGGCTAGGTGGGGGGTGGTAGGGGGCAGGGCTAGGTGGGGGGTGGTAGGGGGCAGGGCTAGGTGGGGTGGTGGTAGGGGGCAGGGCTAGGTGGGGGGTGGTAGGGGGCAGGGCTAGGTGGGGGGTGGTAGGGGGCAGGTCTAGGTGGGGGGTGGTAGGGGGCAGGGCTAGGTGGGGTGGTGGTAGGGGGCAGGGCTAGGTGGGCAACCTGTCCTCTTAAAAAGAACGTCGCTTTTGGCCGTATGCCCGTATGGCCGAATTTGGACGTAATTTGAAAATGAAAAAAAAAATTAAAATAAATTTGGGATTTCTTTTTTCAACAACAGTAAGTTAAGGGTCCTCTGATAGGTTAGGTGGGCAGGAAATTCTCATAAAGTTTCAAAACGTTATGAAAAACGTGAATTTAAAGTGTCCTCTTATAACCTCTGCGCGTAAGGCGGACGACTCAAATAGAAAACGGAACAGAACGTCACTTTTGTGAGTCGATTTCATTTCAAATTACGTCCAAATTTAGCCATATCGCGCATACCAGCCAAAAGTGACGTTCTTTTTAAGAGGACGGGTTGAGGTGGGGGTGGTGGTAGGGGGCAGGGCTAGGTGGGGGGTGGTAGGGGGCAGGGCTAGGTGGGGTGGTGGTGACAGGGAAAGAACTATAGGTGGGGGTGTTGTTGTTGTTGAAGATCAAGCCACCACAAGAGGTGGCACGGGCATGAATAGCCCCGTAGGTGGTGGATGTTTGGAGTGAATGTAATCTGTGGTGGTGTAACATCTTGAAGTGTCTCCTGGTCTGTTGTTGTTGTTATAGACTCAGCTACTCGGAGCAAGTTGCAAGTAGCACGGGCTATGGTGAGCCCGTAGTGGACTTACCTGGCACAGGAGCGGGGCAAGTAGCACGGGCTATGGTGAGCCCGTAGTGGACTTACCTGGCACAGGAGTGGTGTAGGTGTCCTGGTCTCTGTTGGTGAGGTAATAAGAAAGGCGATTCTGGAAGAGGGGTGGAGTAGGTCCGGGGTAGAGGCAGAGGAGGCTCTGGGTAAGGGTAAGGGAGGGGTTGGGTGGTGTCCCAAGTTATTTTGTGTGTGTGTGTGTGTGTGTGTGTGTGTGTGTGTGTGTGTGTGTGTGTGTGTGTGTGTGTGTGTGTGTGTGTGTGTGTGTGTGTGTGTGTGTGTGTGTGTGTGTGTGTGTGTGTGTGTGTGTGTGTGTGTGTGTGTGTATGGTAGTGTGGGCTGACCTACCAACCCCCGCTCTAGGACCGGCAAAGTCAGTGCGGCTGTTTTTTTTTTAACATTTGTATTACTGCAGAAAAACATGACTAGGCTAGTAGAATGTTGCAGCGTGGGGGGGGGGTGTAAGGGGGTGAGGGGCGGGGGGTAGGGGGTGTGAGGGGCGGGGGGTAGGGGGTGTGAGGGGCGGGGGGTAGGGGGTGTGATGGGCGGGGGTAAGGGGGGGGGTTAGGGGCGGGGGGTAGGGAATGTGAGGGGCGGGGGTAAGGGGGGGGGGGTGAGGGGCGGGGGTAAGGGGGGGTGAGGGGCGGGGGGTAGGGGGTGTGATGGGCGGGGGTAAGGGGGGTGAGGGGCGGGGGTAAGAGGGGGGTGAGGGGTGGGGGATGGCGGGAACCATTAAACATAAAACTTGTTGCAAATTTTACTAAAGTTCCTCGAGGGTTGTGCAAAGGAAAAGCTGCAAGTATGGACACGGCTCCTCCTCTTGCCCGGGCACGGCTCCTCCACTTGCCCGGGCACGGCTCCTCCTATTGCCCGGACACGGCTCCTGCTCTTGCCCGGGCACGGCTCCTCCTCTTGCCCGGGCACGGCCCAGACGTCCACTTCAGTTAATCAGGGCCACAAAGTTCACGTAATAAATATCGAGTTCGTAGCACGATCTTAATAGATTCATTAAGCTATTGTGAGTTTCCTTGTCTTACATAAACTGCCTCTGTGTGAGGTGTTGACTCAAGACCCAAGACCGGGTCGAGGGCCGGGCCGAGGACCGGGCCGAGGGCCGAGTCGAGGGCCGGGTCGAGGGCCGGGTCGAGGACCGGGTCGAGGACCGGGTCGAGGGCCGGGTCGAGGGCCGGGTCGGTCCCACCACCTCCTCCAGCACGAGGCCGGCGTGGGACCAGCGAAGCATCAGGGGCGAGGGCGACCCTAACAAGGCAGCAGCAGTAGCAGTAGGAGGATCCGGCGCCCCGGAAGGTGGGATCCGACACCATGTCTCATATTGCGATCCCTCGTGAAGGAGGTCACCGCCAGCCACTCTACATCCATATCTTATTTTTAATGCTGAGGACTCATACATGTGCCGGGGAGGGTGTGGGGCAGGTGTGGGGGGAGGGTGTGAAGCAGGTGTGGGGGGGAGGGTGTGAGGCAGGTGTAGAGGAGGGTGTGAGACAGGTGTGGGGGGGAGGTGTAAGGCAGATGTGCAATACATCACCAACTCTGTCCTGACTCTTCTCATTAGTTTTGCATCATCTACATAAATTATGAAGTACCCAGTTTCCTGTGTCAGACTGTTAACATATATTAGAAACAGGATAGACCCCTAGAACCGGCCCTTGTGCTACTCCACTCTGATGTCACTACTCTGACTGTAACCCCCTTGCTTACTTCCTCTGAGATATTCTCTGACCCACCTTTGCATTCTTCTTGATTCATCAACCTGTTTATCTATAGCTTGTGTATGGTTCTCTTTTTGCGGTAGAGTGCCCACGATTCCTTACAGTTGAGGTAGAAACAGTCTGCTTCATCCTATTCCGTCATATTGGATTTTTGTCGTCGTATTATAATATTATAGTAAGGGGTCTGCACAATGCTTCAGCTGCCTCTTCTAGTATCCAAGGGGATATTTTATTTGGTCCCTCAGCTTATGTCACATCCAGCTCCTGCAGTTGCTTCTATATTTCTTCTGGTGTCACTGTCATTTCATTGAGGCTCTCCTGTGGAAGTGCCCGTGAGGTTTGGCTTCTGAGCTCTAGTGCTAAATCAGATTCCAGCTTAAATGCTTCCTGGAACCTTTTGTTAGTTAAGATCCTCACTTATCTTCTTATCAACAGACAAGCAGACAGACAAGATAGGTAGGCAGACAGACAAGATAGGCAGGTAGGCAGACAGACAGGCAGTCAGCCAGGCAGACAGGCAAGGAGGCAGACAGACAGACAGACAGACAAGTAGGCGAGCAGGCAGATATGGACGGATATTTATGAGAAGAGAGAAACTTGGAAGTGAAGAAGGGTTCATTAAGCCAGTATTGGGATGATCAAAGATTAATTTGCATCTTTAATCATCACGGCCAATATCCCCGTGAGTTGATTATCTCGTCACTGCTCTTGGGAAAACTGACGAGGATATCCCGGACATATTCAATTATCAGCGGGGAGACGGCTGGAAGACTTTGAAACAGTTCCCCTTTTAAAAACAGGATTACTTGCATTTTCTTTAATATTAGTTCGCAAGCCTCAGATTTTTTGTGTGTTCCATTTAGTATTTATTTTCCTTTAATAATTAATTATGTGTCTGCTTTTGTCCATGGGTTGAACTTCAGCTTCTGGGTCCCGCCTGTCAACCCTTTAGGCGGTTAAGTCTTTGAAGGTCTGCTTTCACCACTTCATTCCCTGTTCACCTAGCAATAAATAGGTTCCTGGGAGCTAGGAGACTGCTGTGGGTTGTTTCCTGGGGCCGGATTCAGGAAGGTACTTACGAAGGTTTTTCCTCTTAGCTAAGAGCGAATTCCGTCTTAGCGCCTTCGTGGCCGCTAGGTCCGTATTCAAAGAGCTACCCTAAGTGGAAAAACCTTCGTAAGTTCATTCCGGGATTTAAGTGTGGTTTCGACCACTCGTAGCTTTACGTAAACTGGATATAAGTCATTTTTTCTCTACTACATAACACTGGGATCGATTTATGATATTGGAACATGACCATAATATTATAGCTGGTGAATCTAGTGAAGAGGAATCCTTCGTGTTAGTTATATATGCATTCTCTGCTTGAAACTTGAAGTAAATATGTGTTTGATGATAGTAGAATTAGTTTTATAATAGCAAGATATTATACCAGTAGTTATTAAGTAAATAAACACTGGTGAACATGAAATATGAGAGAAGGTGATGAGCCCTGCCTGATGGGATCATTTACTATCACCAAATGCCCCTGTTCACCTAGTAGTAAGGGTGTACCTTAGCTATACATACCCATTTCTAATTTATTTAGTTTGGTTTTATTTTGAAATTAAGTCTGGGTGAGACATAAAATAAAAATATGCTGCACAAATGATGTTAGGTAAGGAGAAGGGTAAAAATGTCACAAACTTTATTCATTGAATACTTAAAGCTATAATTATGACTATATACTGTAGATTATTAAAAAAGAGAGAGGGAAGTAGGGGTCCAAAACCTCTTCCTGTTATACAATTTGGGTGTGGAACAAGTAATTATCAAAAGAAGGCACCATGCCGGGAAGGCTATGTAGCAGTGAGGTGAGGCAGCTACTTATTTGAGAAATGCTTATTTTATTTACCTTATAAGCTGAGGCAACTTATTTTATTTGAGGAATACTCAGCTGATTCCTCTACATTTAGCATGGAACAAATTTGTGTCCAAGACCTCTTCCTGTTACTCAATTTGGCTGTGTGTAACCAAACTAGAAGTGCTCTACAAATCAAGGGACCCAGAATGTGGAATGACCTCCCGAATCATGTCAAAGGCTGTACCTCTCTCAACCAGTTTAAGAGTTAAACCAAGTACTGCCTAATTAACTCCATGTAACCTAACTTACCTCCTAAATGTCAACCCATGTCTTGCTATTTTTTAAACAACGCTGTTCACCAACATGTGCAATTGCTGAGTTATGCTATGCTAACCCCCCTTTTTGTATTTTTTATTCCTTCTTTCAACACAATTTATACCTAATCCCGATTACTAAGTTTGTCTGTGTTTTTTCCCCCCACACCTTGCCCGAAATGCTATGAGTATTAGTGGCTTTAGGTATTGTATGTACTAGCTCTGTCTATAAATCCAACATTATGTTTGTAAATCAACTGTATGTACTTTTCCTGAATAAAATGTATTTATTATTTATTTTTTAATCAGTAAGTATTAAAAGAAGGCACCAAGCTGGGAAGGCTATGTAGCACCATTGTGTGTAACAATAAACCAATTTTTTTTTTAACAAATAATGCACCTGTATGGTAAAACAAATCCTGTCAGCTGTAAAAATATTGATGCAGTTATTTAAATTAAAAATATAATGAAAGATTTACTGGTTTATTTTTATCCTATCTTTTTGTACTGTACAGTATATCCAAGGAAGTGAAAAATTGAGACATAATGCACAATTTAATGAATGATTAGCATGGATTAGCAGTTCAAAAGAAATATGATTTGTATTACATATCAACATGAGATCTTAATGATCCATGGTCAACATGATTTAATAAGGATAATACAGTACTGTATTTGTAATAATACAAACTATAATTTAAAATCTTTATTACTGATTTTTTTTATTAAGAAGATTAGGTATACACAGCAATGTGCTGCTACCCTATTTTTTATGGAATATTACACAGTGTAGATAAAAAACTAGCTATAAGTTTATCTAATACTCCCATCTCACAGGATGGTTAGACATACTGTACATGGAATCAATTTAGAAAATACCAGCCTCAATACAAAAAACAAATCAACTCTGACTAAACAACTCTAAGCAATTTTCACAAGAGGTAAGCACTGAATCATGGAAACATTATATTATAATTACTCTTACCAGTTTCTATAAAACTCCTCTCAAACAATGTATTTTTAAACATGTTTAGGTATACACAGCAATGTGCTGCTTCCCTATTCTGTATAAAAGACCACACAGTGTAGATCAAAAACCAGCTACAAGCTCACCTCACAGGATGGCCAGTCATACATGGAATTAGGAGAGAACAAAATACTTAATGCTGATCTATTAGCCTCCACTGGCAAAATCTGGGTGCAGCACAAGAATATCTTCCAATATTCCTGAGTGTATGAAGTAATTACAGAGCTCAAAATACCTCATACCATTTGGTATGAAGTCACTGATAACAGGACAATCACAGATATAGTGTTGGAGAGTATGTTCTCTCAAGTAGGACTGAAAACAGATGTTTTTTTTCCACCAAGAGGGCTATAAACCCATGGAACCGCCTACCCGCTGAAGTCTTAAATGCCAAATTCCAGCTAAAAAATATAATTAAGACAATTGGCGGGCCCTTCAACAAGCCGCCGGCTTTCTGTCCTCTTCGAGGTCACTAGATAGTTAGTGGCCCTTGGGTAAATTCAGTAAATATATACAATAATTGTCAGCGCATCTTCCGAGCAACAAGGACAGCTACACAGTATCTCTTAGAATTACGTAGGTAAACAACAAATGTAACATATTTGTTTACTACAATGTCGGTGCTGGCTGTAGAAGTTGAAAAAACATTGTTTTACTTCGAAATATACTAATTTTATAAGAAAATTCGACGTAAATAGGAGGCAGTAGAGCTGCGATAAGCCAGCGCTAAATCTTCAATATGAAGAATGTTGCTGCTCTCTGATTGGCCAAACGAAACACAGTAGTGACCTCTATCGGCACGCAGGTGAACCAACAATTTTTCTTCCTAAGTATACCTTATTGAATCGCACCTAAGCATCTTCTTAGGGCGCACTTAGGAACCTTCGTAGCAAACCCACTTACGAAGAAATACACAGAGCTTCCTGAATCTAGGTCCTGGTATATATATATATATATATATATATATATATATATATATATATATATATATATATATATATATATATATATATATATATATATATATATATATATATATATATATATATATATATATATGCGCTTCCTGTACCCAACAAAACGAATTAATCTCAATGTGTCCCCCTCCGCGTGTCATAGATGTCCCTCCCATGTGTCACGTGTGTCTCACCCACTTGTTCCCTATACGCGTCGCATGTGTCCCCTCCCCGTGTCCCCTCCCCGTGTCCCCTCCATGTGTCCCACGTGTGTACAGACTGTCACCTCCACTGAATATGTTGTGGGAGCGGCCGTCAGGAGCAGCTGAACACACCGACAACAATAAAATAACATAACCGCACCCCCATTTTAGTCTCCAATATTGTCTCCCTCTGATATAAATATACACTTGTCCTTCAGACTCAACATGGCGGTCTTATCGAAGTCTGCCACCTGCTCCTCAAGCTTCGTCTCTGTGGTAAGCTTCGGGTTCTCGAGCCTGGATCGGTTAGCTTCAGCCCCTTAAGCTTCAAGTATCGAAACAACAGCCTGGCCTCATAGACAACAGCCTGGCCTCATAGACAACAGCCTGGCCTCATAGACAACAGCCTGGCCTCATAGACAATAGCCTGGCCTCATAGACAACAGCCTGGCCTCATAAACAACAGCCTGGCCTCATAGACAACAGCCTGGCCTCATAAACAACTGTCTGGCCTCATAAACAACAACCTGGCCTCATAAACAACTGTCTGGCCTCATAAACAACTGTCTGGCCTCATAAACAACTGTCTGGCCTCATAAACAACAACCTGGCCTCATAAACAACTGTCTGGCCTCATAAACAACAATAGCCTGGCCTCATAAACAACTGTCTGGCCTCATAAACAACTGTCTGGCCTCATAAACAACAACCTGGCCTCATAAACAACAGCCTGTCCTCATAGACAACAGCCTAGCCTCATAAACAACAGCCTGTCCTCATAGACAACAGCCTGGCCTCATAGACAACAGCCTGGCCTCATAGACAACAGCCTGACCTCATAGACAACAGCCTGTCCTCATAAACAACAGCCTGTCCTCATAGACAACAGCCTGGCCTCATAGACAACAGCCTGGCCTCATAGACAACAGCCTGGCCTCATAGACAACAGCCTGGCCTCATAAACAACAGCCAAATACTGTTGTTCTAACATTTCTCGAGCAGTGCTTCGTTTCGTTACTGTGAGTTGACACCTTTCTAAATGCTTCGGCCAAGTATTGCAATGCAACATGTGGAGCTGTTGAAATGCAGCATACAACGGCCTCTCCTCATAAACAAAGGTCAAATGAAATTCCCTTTATTCACAACTGATGATATTTTGAACATTTCTCGAACACTGTTCGAAACGCAGCTCCATAAATGCTTCATATACGTATTACAGATACTAATATTTGCCAACTGTTGTTTAAGATTCGCTACTTGGAATAAAATGTTCCAAGTAGCACGAGCTATGGTGAGCCCGTAGTGGACTTGTTTTGTTTTTTGAAAAAATTGCCAACAGAACCTAAACGCTAGCTGATCTAGGCCTAACTATACTCCAAATGTTAATCGTAGCGCCTGTAGTTGTCCCAGACTCATTCGTGAACACTTCCTGGACACTGGCCATTAATTCATCACAAATTTCCTTATTATTTTCAGTATGTTCTCATTCCCCTCTTGCATTGTCTAGTCACCTGGTCGTGCATGGTCATTTCCCCTCAGATATGGCTATGTACTAACTTTGATTGCTTCTCTGCTTTGGATGCAATGTCTTTTTTATCATTTTTTATTATCTTCGGGAAATAAATACATAATACCAATTATGTATTGGTTTCAATCTCTGTTTCATCTATTCCGATTCTCTTCTGTTTTCTGCATATTTTTCCACTCCCTCTTGCATTTACTCTGAGCTGTTTGCCATTGAATCTTGAGCCAAGGGTTTCTGACTTGAGTCATCATTTCCTGAACTGTCTTTCCTCAACATTCTTCCTCCCATTGTAAATTCCCAGATGCTCTCCCATGTAATTTACTTTTCAGAAGCCTACTTTCCTCTTCCTGACCTGTGACTTATGGCCATTGCTTTTAGTTCAGTTATATAGACAACGACCAGTGCACAGTGGTCTATGGCTCCTGGTGATACTTCGTACTAATAGTTCTCGAAGCCTTCCTCGTTCTTTGTGAAGATCATCTTTGACATGTTATGTTGGACAAAAAAAAAAAAAAAAAAAAATTCCATAACATTTTTTTTAGTCTTAACGGCACTACGGGCTCACCATAGCCCGTGCTACTTGGAAATTTGTTCCAGGTAGCGAATCTTTAACAACATAACATTTAATAATTTTGCACTCCACCTATTTTCCTGCCATGTTGGTCTCTCGACACCCAATCTTTGTGTTCATGATTTAGATTTCCAAATATTAGTGTTTCCCTCACATTGTGTGTTGTGCTGCTGTTGCTGCTGTCTTATATGCTCACATTGTGTGTTGTGCTGCTGTTGCTGCTGTCTTATATGCTCACATTGTGTGTTGTGCTGCTGTTGCTGCTGTCTTATATGCTCACATTGTGTGTTGTGCTGCTGTTGCTGTTGTCTTATATGCTCACATTGTGTGTTGTGCTGCTGTTGCTGCTGTCTTATATGCTCACATTGTGTGTTGTGCTGCTGTTGCTGCTGTCTTATATGCTCACATTGTGTGTTGTGCTGCTGTTGCTGCTGTCTTATATGCTCACATTGTGTGTTGTGCTGCTGTTGCTGCTGTCTTATATGCTCACATTGTGTGTGCTGCTGTTGCTGCTGTCTTATATGCTCACATTGTGTGTTGAGCTGCTGTTGCTGTTGTCTTATATGCCACATTGTGTGTTGTGCTGCTGTTGCTGCTGTCTTATATGCTCACATTGTGTGTTGTGCTGCTGTTGCTGCTGTCTTATATGCTCACATTGTGTGTTGTGCTGCTGTTGCTGCTGTCTTATATGCTCACATTGTGTGTTGTGCTGCTGTTGCTGTTCTCGTCTATGCCTGCCTTTTGGGTGTTTTTTTTTATACCTGTCTAAGTCTCCTGTTGCTGAGTGGCCATAGTGTGTTTCCAGGCCCACTATCCGTTTTCCATCAGCTCTCAGAGTTCCGGTGATGTAGTCTGTATATCCATTTGTATTACTAGTTCCTCAAACTTCCATTTTGCATTGTGCTAAGAGTGCCACTCCTCCCGAAGTCTTTTTTATTTTGGTTTCAATTATTATTTTCAATGGTTGAAACAGTTTTTTTAATAATTTTCTTATATTTCATCGACTTTGTTTGGGACGCCATCAGCATTGGTATACTGCATCTTGAGGTTCTTCTTGGATCCACTTGTGACGTCAGTGCTGAGAACACTCCTGCCTATTTGAGTCTTCTGGTGAAGGTCGCAGCTGAGATGTGGCTGCAGCGTTGTGTCGGGTAATTGGTTGTGAGGTAAGATGAGGGGACGTAGGTGTCAATGAAGGGTATTGTGAGGCAAGCATGAGCTGGGAGGAGGAGGAGGAGGGTTCAGTCGCTGGGAGGGACTTGAAGATTGAGGAACTTAGAGGCAGATGTGTGTGTGTGTGTGTGTGTGTGTGTGTGTGTGTGTGTGTGTGTGTGTGTGTGTGTGTGTGTGTGTGTGTGTGTGTGTGTGTGTGTGTGTGTGTGTGTTGGGGGGTATGCTTCCCTATCTCTGCCTGCTGGGAGACACATTTCACGTCAATGTTTATACAAGGGGCGTTTACTCCTGTCAACGCTGTGTATTTTGGTTGGCCCAAACACCTCCGCTCTCAGTTCGTTCAACTTGGTACCAACCCCAGTGCTTGGTACCACTTGGTACCACCCCCAGTGGTACAGTACCACTTGGTACCACCCCCAGTGGTACAGTACCACTTGGTACCAACCGCAATGCGTTGCAAGTTACTTGTTTACGTCCTTCTAGCTCGTTATTGACCCCTCATGTGGAGCAGAGAGTTCTTGTCCATCTCGTCGGTTCCCCTCATCTACAGTTGAAGGCCACGTGGTTGATGGGCATAACCTCACCCAAATTGAGGTGAGGTTATCCCTCACTGATTTCAAACTGATTTCAATCCCCTCGGTCACCCAAATTGACCGCGGGGATTGAAATAAGTTTATTGAGGTATAAATACACACAAAGGGATGAAGTAGCTCAAGCTATTCTCACCCCGTTTCGGCAGCGAGGGATAGTCTGAGGTCGGGGACGGACATAGGTTGGTCGGAGCCGCCACAAGTCAAAAGGGCACAGCGTCAAATATTCACCTAAATATTTTCAAAACAAACTGTTCAAAACCATTGTTTTCTTATAGTAATAGGCAGCGTTATTTACTGATCTTGGGTAAATGAACAGGAATTTCTTGGTGTCACAATTTGTCCGTACTCCCATAAAACAGAGTTTCACACAGCGTCTAAGGTTTCTTATTAAGTCACGGCCCTGTATCAGAGTCAGGAGTAACTGTTAACATTTGAGTATTTGACAACACTGAGCTTCTCTTAGTGGCGACCTCCCATATATTAGACGGTTAGATAGATAGAGACCGAGAGAGAGAGGCAGTGACAGACACACACAGACAGTTGATGCATGCATAGATTGATGTAGGGATAGATTGGTGAAGGGATAGGTGGATCGATAGATAAATTGATGGATAGATACATGGAGATAAAGAGGAGTAGGTGGCTGGATAGAGTAGAGGAGTAGGTGGATGGAAAAATATATATTTGGATAGATGGATGGATCTATCCATCTATCCAGCAGCAGCAGCATGAACCAAGGTGACAGGAGCTTCTTGGGGAGGGAGGGAGGCCCCTGAGATAAGCCTGACAGCGGATCAACAGAGATGGTACAGTGCCAACTCAGAGCTCGGACGGCTGTCCTTGTACCAATTGCAAGTCGTACTAATTAGCAACAAAACGCTAATTAGGCCGTGAGTCAAGATTAGACAAATATACTGTATTACCATCACGGGTCCACGAGGCGAGGGGCCATGTTATGTTCGTGTTTGGCCTCGGCTGTATTTTTGACCAGCGTTGATTTTATTATGATTTTCTTTTGTAACACAGGTGAGTACAGGATGAATACCTTCCGACTCCTGTTAGCTGTCGCTGCTCGCTCACCTGTCCCACCTGCACACAAGGGTTGTTATAACATTTGCTACCCCTCAAGCTTACCGTATCTTGCCAGAGGAAAGTGCACACACACATATTTTAAGGGCAACTTTATTTGGCCAAGAAAGGGCTTTCTTAATTCAGTGTTACGATTCTGCGCATATTTTATATATATCTTATGTGTGTCCCGGGTGGTGTTCCATGTGGTGTCTTTTTTTTTTTTGCACGGATATTCCTGCGCGGGCCCTAAGCCTCTGGCTGGCCCACTAAGTGTTGCTTGTTTCTGTTTTACTTGGGCGGAGGATGAGTATTTATGACTCGTATGGTCGCTTCAGTAAGATTTTGCCATATGTGTTTAACAACTTCTTCTGCTCTGTTGAATCTAAGTTGAAATCTTAATGGGTTTGTAACTGTGCACTGTGTTAGATAATGTTCCAGTGGTCTGTCGGGCATTTCTCCACAGTGCTAGCACTGGTGCTCATCAGTGGGCGCCGTAGCAACATCACACACCGTCACCTAGTGACCCTCGCTGGGTCAGCGTTCTTCATAAACCAGATCCTCAATAAGTTCATGTGTCGTCCTGTCAAGGGGGCGGCCAACACCTGCCAGCGACGCCTCTCGACCAATAGACGAGTCTGAAGCACTATAGAATATACTCGTGGTACGTGGTGGCCACGTGACCATCATCTCTGCACATGTCTTGTTCAGTTCCATATTGTGATAAAAGAAGAAAAACCACAGGAGTTCAACATTTCCCTCAAAAAAATTATCGATAAGACTACCAAGCCTTCTGTAGATGCTGGCTGGCCCTTGAGAAAATTCAGATAAGTGTACCACACAAGTTGAAGTTCAAGTATGTTTATAGAGACAAGAAAGAAATACATCTCAAAGGGATAAAGTAGCTTAGGCTATTTCTACCCCCCCCCCCTTCCTATGCCACACAGCCACTCACTAGCTGCCATATGGGCGTGTTTTTTTCTCATGAAACTGTATGTCATATTCCTAATATTAAATCACTTGTCGCAGTATGTCAATTGCCCCATATCCTACCGCAGGCAAGTTTTCATACCGGTTACTCTGTTGCCACATATTTCAGTCTCAGAGCGCCATCAGGCACCTCACTCGCCCACCTGGCATTATCAGGCTGCTGGCAACATTGGGCTGTCGAGACATCATTTTGCGCGGGAAATTTGATTCCTCGGGTTTCCGCCTTGCCAACGGTTCTTAACCGCCATATTTTTCCGTCCCTCCGGACGTGCCAACTTTATTTTTGGTCGAGTTTTAGATGATGGCTGAATATTTTTATATTTATATATTTATGGAATATTCTCCACACCTTAAGAATCTTTAAATTAACAAGATTTTCCTTTCCTAGTTGGTTTATTCGGTGTTGGGGTTAAGGCCTATCAGCTTCGGGAGGGATATAGCCACCTCAGATATAGCCACCTCAGATATAGCCACCTCAGATATAGCCACCTCAGATATAGCCACCTCAGATATAGCCACCTCAGATATAGCCACCTCAGTAACTTACTGACTATCCAGTAAGTAATACTTTAGTCCTAATGATAGTTTAGGATAACAAAATAAACTCAGGGTATATACACCGAGAGCCATAATATATCTGTGCTATATCTTTCTATAAAAAATCTATGCAATATTATATTGCATAATATATATATGTCGTACCTAGTAGCCAGAACGTACTTCTCAGCCTACTATGCAAGGCCCGATTTGCCTAATAAGCCAAGTTTTCATGAATTATTTGTTTTTCGACTACCTAACCTACCTAACCTAACCTAACCTAACTTTTTCGGCTACCTAACCAAACCTAACCTATAAAGATTGGTTAGGTTAGGTTAGGTAGGGTTGGTTAGGTTCGGTCATATATCTACGTTAATTTTAACTCCAATAAAAAAAAATTGACCTCATACATAATGAAATGGGTAGCTTTATCATTTCATAAGAAAAAAATTAGAAATAATATATTAATTCAGGAAAACTTGGCTTATTAGGCAAATCGGGCCTTGAATAGTAGGCCAAAAAGTGAGTTCTGGCTACTAGGTACGACATATATATATATATATATATATATATATATATATATATATATATATATATATATATATATATATATATGAACAAGCCTGAATGGTCCCCAGGACTATATGCGAATGAAAACTCACACCCCAGAAGTGACTCGAACCCATACTCCCAGAAGCAACGCAACTGGTAACTACAGGGCGCCTTAATCCGCTTGACCATCACGGCCGTCAAAAGGAAGTGATAGCCGAGGCTATTTGAGCCACTTCCCCGACGGCAACTCAGATGGTAATCTTGGGCATAGCATTTCACCAAATCACCTCATTCTTTGGGGCACACGTGAGGAACACAAATGCGAACAAGCCTGAATGGTCCCCAGGACTATATGCGAATGAAAACTCACACCCCAGAAGTGACTCGAACCCATACTCCCAGAAGCAACGCAACTGGTAACTACAGGGCGCCTTAATCCGCTTGACCATCACGGCCGTCAAAAGGAAGTGATAGCCGAGGCTATTTGAGCCACTTCCCCGACGGCAACTCGGATGGTAATCTTGGGCATAGCATTTCACCAAATCACCTCATTCTTTGGGGCACACGTGAGGAACACAAATGCGAACAAGCCTGAATGGTCCCCAGGACTATATGCGAATGAAAACTCACACCCCAGAAGTGACTCGAACCCATACTCCCAGAAGCAACGCAACTGGTAACTACAGGGCGCCTTAATCCGCTTGACCATCACGGCCGTCAAAAGGAAGTGATAGCCGAGGCTATTTGAGCCACTTCCCCGACGGCAACTCGGATGGTAATCTTGGGCATAGCATTTCACCAAATCACCTCATTCTTTGGGGCACACGTGAGGAACACAAATGCGAACAAGCCTGAATGGTCCCCAGGACTATATGCGAATGAAAACTCACACCCCAGAAGTGACTCGAACCCATACTCCCAGAAGCAACGCAACTGGTAACTACAGGGCGCCTTAATCCGCTTGACCATCACGGCCGTCAAAAGGAAGTGATAGCCGAGGCTATTTGAGCCACTTCCCCGACGGCAACTCGGATGGTAATCTTGGGCATAGCATTTCACCAAATCACCTCATTCTTTGGGGCACACGTGAGGAACACAAATGCGAACAAGCCTGAATGGTCCCCAGGACTATATGCGAATGAAAACTCACACCCCAGAAGTGACTCGAACCCATACTCCCAGAAGCAACGCAACTGGTAACTACAGGGCGCCTTAATCCGCTTGACCATCACGGCCGTCAAAAGGAAGTGATAGCCGAGGCTATTTGAGCCACTTCCCCGACGGCAACTCGGATGGTAATCTTGGGCATAGCATTTCACCAAATCACCTCATTCTTTGGGGCACACGTGAGGAACACAAATGCGAACAAGCCTGAATGGTCCCCAGGACTATATGCGAATGAAAACTCACACCCCAGAAGTGACTCGAACCCATACTCCCAGAAGCAACGCAACTGGTAACTACAGGGCGCCTTAATCCGCTTGACCATCACGGCCGTCAAAAGGAAGTGATAGCCGAGGCTATTTGAGCCACTTCCCCGACGGCAACTCGGATGGTAATCTTGGGCATAGCATTTCACCAAATCACCTCATTCTTTGGGGCACACGTGAGGAACACAAGTGGCTCAAATAGCCTCGGCTATCACTTCCTTTTGACGGTCGTGATGGTCAAGCGGATTAAGGCGCCCTGTAGTTACCAGTTGCGTTGCTTCTGGGAGTATGGGTTCGAGTCACTTCTGGGGTGTGAGTTTTCATTCGCATATAGTCCTGGGGACCATTCAGGCTTGTTCGCATTTGTGTTCCTCACGTGTGCCCCAAAGAATGAGGTGATTTGGTGAAATGCTATGCCCAAGATTACCATCCGAGTTGCCGTCGGGGAAGTGGCTCAAATAGCCTCGGCTATCACTTCCTTTTGACGGCCGTGATGGTCAAGCGGATTAAGGCGCCCTGTAGTTACCAGTTGCGTTGCTTCTGGGAGTATGGGTTCGAGTCACTTCTGGGGTGTGAGTTTTCATTCGCATATAGTCCTGGGGACCATTCAGGCTTGTTCGCATTTGTGTTCCTCACGTGTGCCCCAAAGAATGAGGTGATTTGGTGAAATGCCATGCCCAAGATTACCATCCGAGTTGCCGTCGGGGAAGTGGCTCAAATAGCCTCGGCTATCACTTCCTTTTGACGGCCGTGATGGTCAAGCGGATTAAGGCGCCCTGTAGTTACCAGTTGCGTTGCTTCTAGGAGTATGGGTTCGAGTCACTTCTGGGGTGTGAGTTTTCATTCGCATATAGTCCTGGGGACCATTCAGGCTTGTTCGCATTTGTGTTCCTCACGTGTGCCCCAAAGAATGAGGTGATTTGGTGAAATGCTATGCCCAAGATTACCATCCGAGTTGCCGTCGGGG
>NC_091178.1:9557242-9559369 GCF_040958095.1 Procambarus clarkii
CCATCACCCACCACCACCCCCACCACCACACCACCACTCAGTGCTTCAGGCTACACATTACACCATCAAAATCTCTGCACTTAACATGTGGTTGCGAGTGAGGGAGGAGTGGGAGGGTGTAAGGAAGGGTGGGAGGGTGCAGTGGGGTGTAGAGAGGGGGGGGGTGGGGGTGTCAGTCATCTTAGTGGCGGGGGAAGGGGTCAGCAGGTGATGAATGAGTGCATATGAGACAGCCTCCACGGTGTTGAACGTCCCCCAAATGTTAGAAGACCCTATGTTAGAAAGGTTTCTCCAAGATGAGACGCCCCGCTCCCACAGCTGGTGGTCCAAGATGAGACGCCCCACTCCCACAGCTGGTGGCCCAAGATGAGACGCCCCGCTCCCACAGCTGGTGGCCCAAGATGAGACGCCCCACTCCCACAGCTGGTGGCCCAAGATGAGACGCCCCACTCCCACAGCTGGTGGCCCAAGATGAGACGCCCGACTCCCACAGCTGGTGGTCCAAGATGAGACGCCCCGCTCCCACAGCTGGTGGCCCAAGATGAGACGCCCCACTCCCACAGCTGGTGGTCCAAGATGAGACGCCCCACTCCCACAGCTGGTGGTCCAAGATGAGACGCCCCACTCCCACAGCTGGTGGCCCAAGATGAGACGCCCCGCTCCCACAGCTGGTGGCCCAAGATGAGACGCCCCACTCCCACAGCTGGTGGCCCAAGATGAGACGCCCCACTCCCACAGCTGGTGGCCCAAGAGCCTCGATCTACTTCATGGAAGCCAAGCCAACAATACATAATTCCTAGATGAAATACTAATCAGATACCCCCCACCCCCCCTCCTCTTAAAATCAATAAATAGTTAATTAAATAAGTAATAAAATAATTCCCCTTAATTAAACAGAACATCAACGCATGTACAAAAGCATCGGAGTGTGTATACACACTCTGTATATAAAGGTATATACACCTTATATACTCCTCCTCCTATATATACACTCCTCCTTATATACACCTTATACACACTCACAGCTCCCCGTACAAGAGAGAGCAAGTTTAGCTACCAATACCCACACTTCGTGTCAGCAAGGCGGACAGTCCGCCTGCTGTCAACACTTAGTGTATTTTCCTTTCCCAATCGTTCCCTCCCTCGCCTGTGCCTCTTATTCTCTTTAATTCCTCTCCCCCCTCCTTTTCCCCGCGCCCACTCCGACAGTGAGTCTCTCAGGGTAAGGTCTGCCTGCTCTCCTGTCATAATACAGTACTGTAGTGCTGTTGTATACTGTAGTGCTGGTGTAGAGGAACTACAGTTGTTGAATTGTATGTGTTTTATGGGGGTTATGCCGTTTTTGGCCGGATTCTCTCAATGAAGGTAGATTAACCTAGGTTTGGTTAGGCTAGTCTAGGTGTAGTTAGGTTTGGTTAAGTTAAGTTAGGTTAGGTTTGGTTAAGTTAGGTTAGGTTAGGTTAGGTTAGGTTAGGTTAGGTTAGGTTAGGTTAGGTTAGGTTTGGTTAAGTTAAGTTAGTGTAACACTGTAAAAGTGTTTGGGTTAGTTTATTTAAAATATATATAGAGTACACGAGTCACAGACAAGGATCTGAGAGGCGCCAGTTGTCTGCCTGAGATCTCACACCTCAAAGCGTTAATGACCTCAAGTGACCTGAGGTCAGATCATGAGAATTTCACCTTGCTTCCGCTAAGCTCTTAATTGTAGTCTGGTAGCCTTCAAACAAGCCGACGTTTAAGGAGTGGCTTGGTAGTGCCGGAGGCTATCTATTTGTGGGCGGAGTTAGCTACTAGGTTCCCCAATATAAACTCGGAGAGCTATCCAGAAAGCAGGATTTATCAAGAGAACAGCAGACGAGCAGAGCAGGGAGGCTGTCGGCCGGCAGGGCGGGAGTCTCTGTCAACTACAGACCCCCCCCCCCCCCCCTCTCTATTCAACTTAGACTCAGTCCTCGGTGAGTGAACATTAAGGTGACTTGGTCGTGTTTACATATGTTGTGTGATGATCAGGGGCAGTCAAGTTGTAGGGTTCTCGAATTCTTGGATGATGACTCACTTTGCATATTAAACTGGAACATTTTAATTGAATTGCTAAATTATGATACTTCATGGGAAATATAATTATGA
>NC_091178.1:9559869-9597369 GCF_040958095.1 Procambarus clarkii
TGGCTTCCTTACCACCACAGTGGCTTCCTACCACCACAGTGGCTTCCTACCACCACAGTGGCTTCCTTACCACCACAGTGGCTTCCTACCACCACAGTGGCTTCCTTACCACCACAGTGGCTTCCTTACCACCACAGTGGCTTCCTACCACCACAGTGGCTTCCTTACCACCACAGTGGCTTCCTTACCACCACAGTGGCTTCCTTACCACCACAGTCGTCTCATTATCATCACAGTAACTTCATTGTTGTCTTTTTCAGAAGTGTGCTGCTGCATGTAATATGTTGCGTGCTCCAATCTTCTGCAGAGTTGACTTCACAACACTGACATTTCTCTTTCCTGCTTAATTTTTCTTTTATATCTTGTTTTCCTGACTTTAGCAGTGTGTGTGTCTTGTGTGTACTGTGTGACTGTGTGATGACCTGTGTGGGGCTCACTAGACGGAGCTCACGCCTCTGCAGTGCTCTCCTTTTCTCAATTATGGTGCTCACTTGTGGAGACGTGTAGTGACATGAGTATGCTTGGTCTTTCAATGAAAAGCAACATAAACCATAGATGCAAGAATGATGTCCCAGACGTGAAGTGAAGGTCTAGCTTCCCAATTGGCGGTGGGAAGCCATGTTGTTGTTGTTGTTAAAGATTCGCTACCTGGAACAAAAAGTTCCAAGTAACACGGGCTATGGTGAGCCCGTAGATGTGTGTGTGGGGAGCCAGTTGTCCTAGGCGCTATGAGACAGCTGGCTGTGGTAAACAGTGTGGCGGCTGGAAAAGGAAAATGGGAAGGACTATGGGTAGCGAGCTGTCCCAGCAACAGATTTCTGCGTTAGGTACCTAGTGGGGCATCTTGTTTGTGTGTATGATAGTACCAGGAGCGAGAAATGACATGCCCTGCAAAGGGGGCAACTTAGAAGTAGTTGTTAGGAAGTGCAGGAAGGATGCTGCGTTTAACAACCCATGCTTACAACAGCGGTGAAGCTGGCTGTGTAAGACCCCCAATATATAGACTGTAAGAGGTTGAAAGCAAATGAACTTAAAGTGCGGGGCGAGCCTGCGACCGCTGGGAGCCGTGTGCTGGTGAGGTAGTCTCGGTCTACACGGGTGTGGTGGGGAGTAGGTACTGTTCATATACGAGGGGGACTGTAGTATGTATAGTTAAGGTCAAGGTCAAGGTCTCACTCAATTTGGAATTGTCCTCAGCTGAACAGAACCAAGATGAATGGCCAGAAAAAAATGTTGTGGCAGTCGAGTTAATCGGGGTTGAGGTTGTCTTAATCCCCCCCCCCTCCCCCCATGGTGATCTTCTAAGAAGGATTCTCAAAACCTTTCATGCTCTTAAACGTTGTCCATTATTGTAGGTGTGTGAGTGCACAGCCATCTTAGTCTAACCCTTGTAACCCTTAGTGTAACCCTTGTATTGTGCAGCATCAGCGAGAGGAAGGAGCTGCGGTCGAGGCTGGGGTGTCGGGGGTTCGGCTGGTACCTCAAGACCATCTACCCGGAGCTGGCCACGCCCTCCAGACACGAGCTCGCTTACGGCCAACTTCGCCAGCGAAACACGTGCCTCCAGGGGCCCGAGTCCCCGTCGCTCGACAAGGTAGGTGGCGGCTCCTGTGGCGGCCCACACCCGCACGGGGAGCACATCGCGGGCTCCACATCATCACGACGGTGTAGTTAACTTAATTACTTCACTAATTAATTAATTACGATCACACTCATGCTGTGGGAGGTGGCGGAAAGCCGCTTAATACGTTCAGAAACTCTGCACCAATGATCGTCAAGCTAAGCAATTTATGGTTGTCGAGAACTAGATCAGAATGGCTTCATTTGCCCCATATCTGTGATTTAAGTTACAAAAGCAGTAGTCTAATTACTGTATTATAATTCATGTTACAGTACATGGTCAATGCAAGTCAGCAACTTGTGTACTCATCCTGGGAGCGGTAGTTTATTGTGCACCCCATACTCATCCTGTGGACCCACTTAACCTATATAGGCCGTTGCTTAGAAAACGTCAATATATATATATATATATATATATATATATATATATATATATATATATATATATATATATATATATATATTATGTGAATTGAGGCAATTCACATAAGAATAGAGCGACCTACCATGAACACCCAAATCACGGAACTATTTACTCTACCCACCATGAGAGTAAGGACAAGACAAGAACATATCGATGCCAACACAGAAGACAATGTCCAACATAACAGGCCAATTACACTGGATTAATCTTTGTGTTTAGATAGGAGATGCCTCGTATGGGCCAATAAGCCTTCTGCAGCCCCTATGTTTATCCCTTATGTATCCCCCCATGTTTTCACCTTCATTGTATTATCACCTGACCTAATGCGGGTATAAAATCAACTAGTATTGTAAGATCTGTTCACTTGAGAATGAACCATGGAGGTTCGAAACGTCGTGCAAATTATACAAATAAGTGTAATACACTCTATAGTAAATCACTTCTTTTCTTCACCTTAAAAGTACGAAAATGAGTTTTGGAGAACTCCTATTTCAATTAAGCCCTGATGCTAAGAAAATAGTTAGAGGGATAGAAGCCCTAAACCAGAAAATAATAAATACAGAATATGCGGTCATATTCAATATATATATATATATATATATATATATATATATATATATATATATATATATATATATATATATATATATATGTATGTCGTACCTAGTAGCCAGAACGTCGTAATCGGCCTACTATGCAAGGCCCGATTTGCCTAATAAGCCAAGTTTTCCTGAACTAATATATTTTCTCTATTTTTTCCTTATGAAATGATAAAGCTACCCATTTCATTATGTATGAGGTCAATTTTTTTTACTGGAGTTAAAATTAACGTAGATATATGACTGAACCTAACCAACCCTACCTAACCTAACCTAACCTAACCTATCTTTATAGGTTAGGTTAGGTAGCCGAAAAAGTTAGGTTAGGTAGGTTAGGTAGTCGAAAAACAATTAATTCATGAAAACTTGGCTTATTAGGCAAATCGGGCCTTGCATATTAGGCTGAGAAGCGCGTTCTGGCTACTAGGTACGACATATATATATATATATATATATATATATATATATATATATATATATATATATATATATATATATATATATATATATATATATATATATATATATAATGCCACGTATTAGATGAGAGAACGGGATAAACACTATAAACTTTTCAGAAGCAACAGAGAGCACCGGACACGGAGCTGCTGGTGGAGGTGACGACGTGCGTGGCGGAGCGGGCGACGCAGGAGTGGTCCTTGTCGCAGGACGGGGCTGTGGCTCAGGGAGGCCTCTGCCTGTCAGTCCTGGCTCCTAGTGACGCCAGGGTCCACGTCCAGCAGTGTCTCGCAGGACCCAAGCAGGTGAGCCACAGTGTCTAGCAGGACCCAAGCAGGTGAGCCACAGTGTCTAGTAGGACCCAAGCAGGTGAGCCATAGTGTCTAGCAGGACCCAGGCAGGTGAGCCACAGTGTCTAGCAGGACCCAAGCAGGTGAGCCACAGTGTCTAGCAGGACCCAAGCAGGTGACCCACAGCATTCACAATGCAAAGTTCTGACCCAACCAGACGTGTACGAACCCAAGCAACCCACCAAGCCTAATCTACCGATGCATAGAAAACATGGATATTTTTGAGCCACTACTTTCCATAGTAATTTATATTGTGTACATTGGAGACCATAACATGCCCTCAAGGTCCCCTCGAGTGCCTCTTGTTCTCTTTTCTCAGGCAATGTGGCCTCACTAATTCAACAAGAGGTAATTAGGTTCCACCTCTGGTGCAATTGTATGGACTCGTAGCCTCGGAGAAGAGAATAAATGGTATTCAAAGAAGACCGCGTGGATTCTCCCTGATCGCGAGTATTTTCTTTCTACACCCCAAATTTTTTTTGTATTATCTTATAAAATATGATTTATTTATTGATTATATGTAAGAAAGTACTCTTAACAACGTTTTCTATTTGACGACATTTATGTTTAGAAAAGGATACAGGCAGACACTAGGTAGCCTGTAGCCAGCAGACGATCAGGAAATTGACTGTAAGTAGTAGTATTACTGAAGGTGACAGTCAAGTAGCTTTTAAAAAATACAATGTTAAGGGCAAACAATATAATAATTGGTTGTAAAATAGGACCAGCCTTTCTTGGACCGGTAAGCCTATTGCTGTGTTCCTTATTCATTGTTGCCGCCAGCGGCCGCTAGTTTATTGTGACCTAAAACTCATCCGGTGAGCGGTTATTATGCACCCCATACTCATCCTGTGAGTGGTAGCGCAAAAGGATTACAAAGTGTACGTAAGGCATCAGTCATATCTCAGTGGACATTTGACATTAGCTTTACCATTTATCTGCACACCTGATAATTAAATATTATAATAACCATTAACAAACGTCTTGCACTCAACTACTATGAATGACAATATATTATTTATTACACATTGAAGGTAAATCATTTCTCCCCCATATAGTTTTGTGTTCCCCTTCCCAGCGGTGGCTTCGTCAGGGTCGCCGGCTGCAGCACGGCGCCTCTGGTCTGTGTCTGGACTCCGCCAGCGACTATGGCGCCCTTGTCCAGCCCTGCCGCAACAACCTCCTCTCACAGCAGTGGGACTTCTCCGTCGAGCTTCAGGCTCTCTCCGCCCTCTAGTCGCTCCACGTTGCCCTCTATAGCCTTGCACAGGTGCTCAGCTCGTCCTGGCTCCTTCGTCAGGTTTGGAAAAGCACTCGCACCCCCCCCCCCCCAGGGCCCTCTACAAGATTATTTAAATTTAATCCCCCTAATATAGACATGAACACGTTTTCGGTTTATTACAACTTTCCATAGTATAATCAATTTTTGACAAGATCCATTAATACCGACATTCACCAGAATTGCTCAACAGTTACTCTTCTGCAAACATTAACTTCTTCACACAAAGATAGAAGCTCCGGCGATCGATAATAAACTGAAATATTCAGCGTACGACACAGCGGGAGATATTCTCCCGCAGCTGAACGTTGACTAAAAAAATTCCCTCAGAGTCTTTTCTAGACTAGAAATGACTATACCACTGAGAATACTACACTCATATACTACCATAATACCATAAATGACTGAGAATACCACACTCATATACTACCATAATACCATAAATGACTGAGAATACCTCACAGCGGGAGGTATTCTCTGGTAGCGGAACATTGACTAAAAAGTTCCCTCAGTCATATCTAGTCTAGAAAAGACTTGAACAAATCACCTGTGATGGCTGTTGTGTTAATAGTCAGCTGCTATACCGCTGAAACATAATAATTCATTTGTTTATTAGCTATTTCGTTTGTATTTATTATTCCAAATTGATACTAATGATACGCATTTTATTGTGGAAGTGTGTAACCAGTAAACATTATTTAATGCCAACAAGTTATATTTCAAACGATGATTATAACTGTTTAAGCATCGAGAGGCTTTTATTAACCTATATACATGTACTGTACAGATTTGATTTATTCTCTTAGTGTTATATATGTAACAGTTTTCACTTTTGCCAGGAAATGTTTCATTTTACTTGTGTGTTTTTAATGATTTAAATAGTTTATTCCAAAATTTACCCGAGGGCTAGTATCTCTAGTGTCCTGGACGGGGACAAGAAGCCGGTGGATTGTTGCCACAGGTAATATACCCAATCCCCCCCCCCCCCCACCAATCCCCCACCTCTATTTTTCCTGAAATTTTTACCAGCGCTAATAGGTCAAATTTCTCTCGTGAAAACTGAAATCCCTTTGACTAGGCTTGTACACGAATTGTTACCTTCAGCGTCTGTGGAATACCTTGCTATTTAATGTGGTCTTGAGAGGAAAGAACACTTAAGATATATGTTACAAATGAGTAAATTTGACTTAGCGTTCTATTGAATTGAATTCTCTTAAATTTAGCTCCACTGCCGAGCGCTAGAACCCATAACTTATTCAAATGGACAAAACATTAACCCTCGTTAAAATATTATTGGAACATGTTCAACTTCACAGTGTTCAACCTTATTTGTTCAAATACATTGTTCAACCTTATATTGTTAATATTCAAATTTATATTGTTCAATCTCGTATTATTCAACATTATATTGTTCAACGTCCTATCATTTAATCGTAAATTGTTCAACCCCATATTGTTTCAGCGTTATATTGTTCAGCTTTATACTGTACACAATATTCATCGTAAAGTCGTTTATGTAATACGTAAAGGTCAGTCATATATAAAAATGAATCAGTTACATCCGCGGCTTATGCTTATATAAACCAGTAGCTAAACATATATATATATATATATATATATATATATATATATATATATATATATATATATATATATATATATATATATATATATATATATATATATATATATACCAAGCTGCTGTCTGCGGTAGTCTAAGTTTAAATAATTGTAGATTCGGCTATAATTCTAAACACGCGTGACGTCACACTAGGCTTACATGCATTTCAAAACAAAGAACATAACAATTTCATCAATTAAGCGCGTTATATTACACGCCACAATTTTATGATGCTTATATTATCTTAATGTACAGTAATTCACATATTGTTACCCAAAACACACTTAGTATTATTAGTGCTTTCAATGAAATGCTCGCGCCATGTAAACAGAAATCAACAACGCCACGTCAGTAATCGCGGAGACTGCTGGTTCTCGCATCATCAAGAACAACGTACCCTCGGTCACTAGCGCTGTATGGATACCGGAATACCATCTCAAGCAGGGATGGCGGTTACCAAACCAACTATCTGTTTTCACAGCTGAATTATATGCCTTATATCAAGCTCTCCAAATAATCACAACATTACCAGTCGGGACATTTACAATCTGCAGTGACTCCAAGAGTGCGATTCAAGCAATTACGTACTCTTCAAAAACGTGCAAGGAGTTTGTTTACCCATGTCTTCAACTTCTTCATGAACATCGATTGAACGGTTATGATACCTCTATCCAATGGGTCCCAGCGCATTGTGGTATTCTCCATAATGAACTAGTAGATCAACTAGCCAAAGCAATGCACAACACACCTCACATTACCCGTCATCCAATTCCCCATGTTGCACGTAAAGGAGCCTTCAAAAATACCATCACCCAAGATTTTGCGACGAAATGGAAAACGTCATGCTCACCTTTGTACTATGGGTCCATTAAAAAGAAATGGGAAACTTGGAAACATGTCAGATATAAAAGCAGAGAAATTGATATAGCGATGACCAGATTAAGGCTGGGACACACCAAACTAGCAGCACAAAGCTCTAAGTACAGAACAGACATCAACGAACTCTGCATCCACTGTCAGGTGCCTGAAACAATCGAACACTATCTCCTACATTGCTTCCGACACTATAGTGCCAGAGTAAATTTCAAACAAGAACTTATCTCACTTAAAATACCCTTTACCATCGAGCATATATTAGGAGGCGGTGACCACTCGTTACAAGAAAAATACCAAATAGTCAAAGCACTGGCTAAATATCTCCAATCGACCAACAAATTGGGTCACATCTGACCCGCGCCACATTTATACCTGGCGCCACCAACAGCTAAACACAGAAAACAAATGTTTCGTCGCAACACCAAGGATCAGCTGACGCCATAAACACAACACACCGCCCTACGGTGCGGCAAGTCTCCCTCTAACATCCACCTCTGTTTTAGTCGCCGCTCCTCTGTCTACAGCACAACGCAACAAGCACTTTTGAAACTCTTATCATCTTCAACATAAACGCCTCTACCAACATCTGTACTGGTGCAGTCATCGGGAGGACAAACCCTTCATGCAAACTGCACCTACTATCAAGAAGAAGAAGACTGCTGGTTCATCCCTGGCGACGACTGGACGACTGGACACCTGCTCTACCTTGAGGCGCCGCCAGCTCACTTGACGCAAATTTACCTTTTGGATGTTTGTACAGGCATTCATATTCAAAGACCTGGATTATTACGACGCCTGGAGTCACAAAGAAGTTGATAGATATTTCCGGTTTCGGTCGGGAAGACAGTGTCCGGCGCCGGCTTGGCCGAGAAGGGCCGGACCATTGAATAGGAATATATGACGGCAGTATAGAGTCCCAAAGGGTAAAAATCACGTCACGTCAAGAGTAAAATCACGTCGATCCTGCCGCCCCCAAGTGGAACAGGTGACCAGACGTCAAGGATGGACCAGGAGTCCTATCTAGTGTGTTTATTCACTGCAAGGCGCGTACATTTCCGCCAACAGGCGACATTAATATAGCCTTAAGACTTTGCGTTTATCCCTTCAAAGGAACTCTGGGACGCACGGCACCTCTGCCGTCGCGGCCCATAAACACTAATCGCGGAAACGCATTGAACCAAGGTAAAAAAAAGACCAGGCTACTTTTAAAGAACGTTTATTATTTTACGTTGGAAAGGGCATAAATTGGCACGTGATAACATATTCAAAGTCTATATACACTAATACTTGATACTAAATGCCTTAGTGGAAGTGCCTTAGTGAATACGTGTTGCTTAAAATTACGTTATCTACTACCCTATTGAAAATGCGTGACCCGCTTTTAATGATATTCAATGCCTAGTGTTAACGAAACATTGTTAATAAGTGAGTGTTTTAAATTCATGAGGGGGTAATAAACACCCTAATTTCAACATACTGCATTTTGAAGTTGGATCGAAGCGACGTTATGGATTATTACTTTTGAAGCTTTTAAGGACTGCTTGCAGGGACGCGAGTTGGAGATTTGACCGTAAGTTATAAATGAAAGCATATTATATTAGTAACCATTCTTTATAATATTAACCAATAATATAATCACTACGGTGGGTTATGGTGTTAGCTTCTCTTCCAATACCGAAGATAGTTTCCTTAGGAGAATTTCATGTAGAGGTTGCAAATGGTTTGGCAAATTAGAGAAAATCTGATTTGCCAATAGACGTGTTCAAGGGAATTGTCCATGGCTTATTAAACAAGGTTGTTTCTGACTGCCCAGATAGATTCATTAAAATTTTGTAAACAAAATAAATTATTTGAATGCATTTGATATCTTGGACAAAATGGAATATCTCGGGGAATAAAATAGAAAATATCAGTAATAGGAGTACTTATGACATATAATACATAGAGGAAGTCATTGGTAATTTTAATAAAAATTTTAAACATTTAAGAACAATGGAATCATTTAACAAATGAATCTCACTGATATATAATTCATTACGATATACTCTATGTATAGTCTTATTAAAATACAGTCAACAATCCAGCTATACCAATTGTTAAATCAGTGGAGTCAATTGCATATAGTCCAAATGGCTTGTAAATGTTTGGGCTCCGCCAGTAAGAACGATAACGCATATCATTAAGAACATTTTAGATCTAATAAGGAAGCTGGTTAATACAAATATGGTACAACTTTAGGGTTGTGAGTTTTGATAGGACAACGTTTCTCACCATCTAACAATGTATATATGCTGGTTGGCATTGTATAATCACTTTAATCTTCTGTAGTTGAGTGCTCAGTGGGTCGCCTCTTTGTATATAGTCATACATATTTAATAGGGGTGGCCTAATAATCACTTTACCTTAACATTAATTTATTAACACATTCATATGTAAAATTAAAAAAATACAAAATTAATAAAATTACATGAATTTAAAAAACTAAAACTAAAATGGATTTTAATTAATCTTTTATTTTTTATTTTTATTTTTTATTTTCCTTTTACATATGATTTTTTTAATGAAATAGCATTATGGGAAAATGACTATTGGACCATCCTGATCTCCTAACGCCATTATTGAACTGAATAAACTGTGTAAACAACATATGACTCATTTTTATATATATTTATGCTTGAACATTTGCGATGTCAAATGGAAGGCATTATCGCCTGTTCTGAGCAATTTGTACTTGGATTTATTTTACGATAAAATATATATACTGTACTGGACCGGTGGGAGCCGGTCGGCCGAGCGGACAGCACGCTGGACTTGTGATCCTGTGGTCCCGGGTTCGATCCCGGGCGGCTTCGAGAAACAATGGGCAAAAGTTTCTTTCACCCTATGCCCCTGTTACCTAGCAGTAAAATAGGTACCTGGGTGTTAGCTATCACGGGCTGCTTCCTGGGGGTGGAGGCCTGGTCGAGGATCGGGCCGCGGGGACACTAAAGCCCCGAAATCATCTCAAGATAACCTCAAGAGATAACCTACTTCCGAAAATAATAGTTTAGAATATTATATGGTACCGATGCGCAGATGATGTGTTGTGCTTGTGGCCAGATTCTCAAGATATAAATGATTTCCTTGTTAGACTTAGCCTAGTAAGTTCAGTATGGGAAGAGAGACAACCTGAGCTCTGCCACTCTTAGACACACTGATATATTGAGTATGTAGATCTTTCTAGTATAGTATATATAGGAAACTGTAGATCTTTCTAGTATAGTATATATAGCAAACCACAAACGTATGATCATATGCGCGTTTGTACTTGAACCTTCATAGTAGAGTGAAGGTGTTCTCTTTAATGTTACTCAAGAGCGTTGTATATTTGTTTCGAATATATATGAGCAAGATTTGAGATTGCTTCTAAGCTTCAATGCCCAAAATACTTGACTGATACGTCCTTAAGCTAGCTTAAAAAACGTTTAATAACTAAACATTAGCTTAACTGGGAAATGTTTAACGAATTCCACGTAGAGATTTTTATCAAATGTACATAGGCCTGTTTAATTAAGAATTGGAAATACGTAGAACAAAATCTGGTACTTTGTTAGTAATGATGAAATATTTATATATACAAGAGTTCTTACATTCTTGTACAGCCACCAGCACGCATAGAGTTTCGGGCAGGTCCTTAATCTTAATTTTCCCCGGAATACGACCCGCCATGCAACCCTTTTTCTTTCTTAAGGGGGTTGCAGGTTACTCAATTTTAATGAGCCATTTATTGGAAAATAGATTTATATAGTACGGTTAGCAAACTCTCAAAGTACTATTATGAAATGATTCAGAAAGATAATGTGAACAATTCATACTCCGTAGAGTAAATTCATAGATATTGGATAATAATTATCAATGCAATTTACTAGACTAGCGTTACTAAGAGGTAGCGCTTTGGGGGAGTTCTGGCTCTGCTACCCCCAATGTCTTATTAAAATACAATAAATATTTTCCGCAATTTATTACTATACATTTAAATTCCGTTTGAAATGTTTTCTGGTATATATTTCGCATTATAATTGCAAGATTCCATTGATGTTTTATTTGAAGCTGAACTGAGCATGGAGTTGAGATGAAGAGGTGTGGAAATGAGAAGTGAAGTGAGAGATTTTATCAGAAAAAAAACCCTTGGTATAGAGCGTAAGGTCTACAACCTCTGGAGGATTATTAAGGTCAATTAGGGCTGCGTTCATGACTCATCATTGGCGTTCTCGGGCGGAACAGAAACGGTTGGGTACGTTTCCTATCACGTAATGCCTCTATTCACCTAGCATTTTTTTTATTAACAAGCTTAGGTATACACCGCAATGTGCTTCTACCGTATTCTATATGAAAGATTACAGAGTGTAGATAAAAAACTAGCTATAAGTTCATCTAATATCCCCATCTCACAGGATGGTTAATTATACATGAAATCAGGAGAGAACATGAAATGCGAGACTGATCTATTAGCTTGCATTAGCGAAATCTAGGTACAGCACAAGAATATCTTCCAAAATTTGCGAGTGCATGAAATAGTTACAGAGCTCAAAGTACCTCATATCATTTGGTCTGAAGTCATTGATTACAGGTCAGTCACAGATATAGTGTTGGAGACTGTGCCAGTTCCTGTTCACATAGTTTACCACTGAAATGTGAAATGTTCACCATTGGGGGATTCAGTACCTACAGCCACCTGCCATAGATATCGATATCCCAGCCTAATTCTGGTAATTACAATGTCACACTGTCTAGTGGATATTTTATGAATTTCCCGCAAGTATAGCTCTCGGTTCTAAACATATAAACTTTATATTCGCGCTTTCCGGCCTTAGTTACTGCTCTTCTGCAATCCATAATTTCCTGAAATACTACGGCTTTCACAACAGAGACTAGAAATTGGGGGTTCCCTGGCGGGACAAAAACGGTTGTGACCCATCGCCGTTCCCAGTAATTGGCATATTTTCGGTATAAAAAGTAGTAATTTCAAACTCCAAATATGTGCAATGAGCCGGAATTCGGTTCGAAAATAACGCTCATGAGTCAGATTTCCGATATTTCTGATATTTTGAAAACTGCATGAGGGTTTGGGCAAAATGTGACCCATCGCCGTTTTCAGTAATTGGCATATTTTCGGTGTAAAAAATCGTAATTTCAAACTCCAAATATGTGCAGTGAGCGAAAATTCGGCTAAAAAATAACGCTCATTAGTCATACATACGATATTTCCGGTATTTTCAAAACTGTAGGGGGGTTTCGGCAAAATGTGACCCATCGCTGTTTTCACCAATTGGCATATTTTCGGTATACAAAGTCGTAATTTCAAATTTCAAGTATGTGCAGTGAGCCAGAATTCGGCTAAAAAATAACGCGTATGAGTCAGATTTGCGATATGTCTGATATTTTGAAAACTGTATGGAGGGGAGGGGGGTTTGGGCAAAATGTAACCCATCGCTATTTTCACTAATTGTCATATTTTCTTTATGAGAAGTCGTAATTTCAAACTCCAGATGTGTGTAGTGAGCCAAAATTCGGCTCAAAAATAACGCTCATGAGTCAGATTTGCGATATTTCTGATAATTACAAAGCTGCAGGGGGGTTAGGGCAAAATGTGACCCATCGCCGTTTTAAGTAATTGGCATATTTTCAGTATTAAAAATAGAAATTTCAGTAGCGTTTCGGCAGGTCGCTAATCTAACAGATAATTATAAGAATATAATCTCTAGTAAAATTTAAGAAGATGTTTTCAAGTACTTTGTAAGAAAGTATAAAGTAATACAATATAAAAAATTATCAAAAATATATTGTAAGAAAGTTCGTGGGCTCAAGAAGGGTGCCTCTTTAGTGCAAAGTTTAAAAAAAAAATACATTTTATTAAGAAATTATAAAAAAATACATTTTATTAAGAAATTATAAAAAAATACATATGAAGAAAATATATAAAATTACATTATTTAAGAAATTTGACAAGATTAATAGGTACATTAAAGAAAATTTAAGCGTTTTCCATAGATTACATTTGTTTGAGTTAGTAAAATACTATTTGTCAAATTTAGATACTGTTCTTAAAAGATTTCCCCATTTTGCACCCGCAAGATAACGTAAGATTTTTAGGGCTGACGAATGTTAATCTTCTTGTTTTGAGAAGCTATTCACTTGAGACAGTTTTTTTTTTTTTTTGAGATATATACAAGAGTTGTTACATTCTTGTACAGCCACTAGTACGCGTACATTTCGGGCAGGTCCCTGGAATACGAACCCCCACGAATCATCGTTTTTACAACCTAGTACCCATTTTACTGTTGAGTTAAACAGAGGCTACAGTTAAGGATTTGCGCCCAGTAAATCCTCCCCGGCCAGGATACGAACCCATGACAAGCAAGTTAAGCAAGTCCCAGCTGTGTCTGGGTACAAGTGATAGGTTGAACAACCCAGCGGGTTTTCTTCCTATAGGGGAGCGCTGTACATGCTGCTATGGCGGTGTGTCAACTCACAGGATGAGTGGCGCTGCCCAATAAACTCGGCCCTCGTGGCAAAATTAAATTACCCTGATACCCCTGTTTACCTAGCAGTAAATGCTGTACCTGAGAGTTAGACAGCTGCTACGGGCTGGTTCCTGGGGATGTGCGTGTATTAGCGAGAAATATGTAGTAAAAATAATAGAGGAAAATAGATTGGTTAGAAAGGCGGGGTCCAAGAGCTAATAGCTCGTTTCTGTAGACGCAAGTCGGTAAATACTGCAAGATCAAAGTCCTGCATGTACAACGGCACGTTCTCTGGAAACAAACTTTATCATAGAAAACTATAAATTACTTAAGGACAGACTAATGCATAAGCGGCTCTAATAGACAGTTCTACCAGCCAACCATTCTCACCTAAAACACATCTGACTACACAGTGTAGCTGTCCGCGTGAGCTTCAACATTATGATCATCTCCTTTGGTGGAATAGAATTCATGACACAAGAAGACTTGAACAAGTGGGTTGAACTGAAATGAAGTTTATTGAGGTATAAATACACAAAGAGATGAGGTAGCTCAAGCTATTCTCAACCCCGTTTAGTACAACAATATTATATATATATATTCCAAATTGATATATATATATATATATATATATATATATATATATATATATATATATATATATATATATATATATATATATTCATTCCAAATTGTGTACCTACATAGTCATTAAATTATTTGTGTGTACGTGTGGTAACATAGTAAATGTGTTAAAAAAGAAATGCATATGTTTATCACTCAATGTTCCGTAATATGTTATGATGTGTGACTAAAATAAATAAATAAATATGTGTGACTAAAATAAATATATATATATATATATATATATATTTATTTATTTTAGTCACACATCATAACATATTACGGAATATTGAGTGATAAACATATGCATTTCTTTTTTAACACATTTACTATGTTACCACACGTACACACAAATAATTTAATGACTTTATAGGTACACAGTTTGGAATGAACATTCAGACAATTCAACAAAGTCACAATCTTGGCGCAAATTTCTTATGTCATTCCGGATCATGTGGGTTTATATTGTACGTATAAACTGTCCCATGACCAATTTTTAACTGACGAACTATTTATACCTCGGACGACAAACGGGTCAATCATGACTTTGATATATGATGGACAAGACGATTCCAGGATTTTTCCGGTAGCAATGACCAGGAGAAAATTAAATGTTCGCAGAGTTAAGTGATACTGACAGTGATGAACGACCGAAGAAGTGTAGTGATCGACGAAATACGGAACCTGGGTTTCAAAGTTCTATACAAACTCAGCAGGAAAATCTCACCGGAAGGATGCAACAGGACCACACACGGGAAGAGGCACAGGTTCATGGAAGGAAGCGGCTGTTGTTTCTCTGGATTCGATCCATATCAGCACATGGATTACCGACCGCGACGACGAAGACATTCTCGCCAGCATCAAGGCCCAGAACCCGATGCTGACAGCGGTAGTGGTGAAGACCATCTCCAACGCCGAAGTCAACCGCAGACCAACACTGAAGGTGATCTTCACCGCAGCCATCGCAGGGACCCACGCCACGGACTACATACTTAAGTGCGCAGGAATCTCCATTCCACTCACCTAAGTGACCAAGAAACGCTTCACGGAGCTCCGGTAGTGCTTCAAGTGCTGCCAGTACTCCCACTTCACCAGGAAATGCACTGAGCGAGCGCAGAGATGCAGCCTCTGCGCCCAAGAACACCACTACACGGACTGTACATTCTCCCACCGACGCTGCCTGCTCTGCAATGGCGCACACTCTGCGGTCTCACCTGACTGTCTCGAAATTCCAAAAGATGACGACTACCACTTCCTCCACCACCATACCTCGACCAGCAAACCCAGTCTCGTCGGGAGTTGGTCACACACATGACTCCCTCACCACTGCCCGACAAACCGTCGGCTTCCTGTCCTCATCGAGGCCACTAGTGTTAGTAGTTCTCAGGTAAACTATGAATTAATTATATCACCATAGTTATATTCCTGTCTGATCTGTGTTCTCAAGTTTGTAAAATTAAAGGTGCATAATAATGGATAGTGAACAAATGCACAATAAATACTACTACAAGCTCAAGTACTGTACCAAAAGAAGAAGAAGAGTATATAACGTTCATTATGTTAGTTTCTGACCATACATATTTTTTATAGGAATGAGAAGCAACATTACGAAGCTTATAAAGGAAGAACACGATATTAACATTAAGGGTTTACAATGATATAAGACAAAGTTTAATTGAAAATTATATTAAGAATAAATAATATAGTGTATACAATTCAATAAAGAGCTCGAAAGTTTATGCCATCTGAGTAAGTGCTGGAACAAACTAACCTGTGTTTTACCTTGTAAAATCAGAACTAGAAGAGTACGTATTAAGATTAAAAGTATTCTTAACACACAAAACTAGAAATTTTATGTGCTTTGGCTCGTAATAACTTATGTTGAGGAAGTTTTAATTCCTTTTAAAAATAAGCTACATCTAACAGCTTGGTTGTTAGACCAGACCAACAGATCGTTTCAAGTGCCCGTGAAATAGTGTTTAAAAATAATTTCTATATGGACAAAGCTATAATATTTTATGTAAATATTTTTCAATATAAAAAGGAAAATAAATTGTTATATAGCTTTTTTAAAATTATATATTTTATAAAATACATCCTTGTCTAGAACTTTATTATATATTTTTATAAATCATGTTAAATTAATACTTATTTTTTGGTTTTGAAAGAAAACGAGTCCCCGCATTTTGAACAGGAACTGCTATCCCTTATGTATTATTCATTCAAATGGTCGACAAAAATAAATTTACTTATTTTATTTATATAATAAATAACATTAAACGTACATTGGGTTGAGAACGTATATAAATTGACGTTTGGGTATTTTATTCTTGCAAAACCATTAACATGCATAGCGTTTCGAGCAGGTCAAATCAAGAACAGAATTTGAGTTCAACATATTACATTAGAAATTGATAGAATATATTATACTGATGAAGTTGCATGTCTTAAGTACTAAATTTAATGAGTGAGGATAGGCAAATTGTCTTCAGATGTCGGTATTGTGATAAGATAAGAGTCGTCTCTCCCTTCGCCAGTCCGGGGTTACGCCCACTCCTTTCACTGCACTTCACTGGCAGAAAGCAGATACCACACGGTTCCTCTTCGGCGGCGGCTCACTTAGTCGTCAAGCAGAATTAAGTAGAGAGAGAGTAGGCTGCCCAGGGTATACTGCCTTTCTCCGTACCACTGCAGCCCTACGTCGCCTCTGTGGATACAGACACGTCATCAGTAAACTGGCCGGTACTGGTGGAACTAGGAAATACCACTTACTGACTCTGGCATTGACATTTCAGCTCATATCGCAACAGATGGCGCTGATTTCTGGTCGCCACCTCACCAGAGGTCATCCATAGCGACTCCTCTGGCTGACCAAGGCAGGAAGCTTGAGCCCTTTACAGGTATTAGACAGCTACCACCAGAAAGCATTGTCCACATTGCGTCCGATATTGTGGGGGTTAGGGAGCAGACTCACAGATGGCGCTGACGTCGCTACTCCATACTCCGACGATGTAGTTGGGATCGTAACAAATGGGTTTATAACTCTGGAGGATAAAGCATCTGTTTTCAGTCCTACGCTGTGGCTTGTTGAGCATTAAACCGTTCCTCCTTGTTTGTGTTACATTTAATTTTTTGAAGAAGTTGTTTGGCTTAACATCCTCCAAATTGTTCGCGCATTTGTTATTTATAATATACGTTAAATAGGGATAGATTAGCTAGTAGTATAATGTAAGAAGGCCATAGTGGGGAACATAATACCTGATTTTAGACAAAAATCTAAAGTCTGCAAACTACATGCACAATGAAATGACTTTAATATTTTTCATTTTGCAAACTAGGTAATTCGTGCATGTGAATGCGACTTTCCACAGTCAACCAGTTTGTAAAGGCTTATAATAACAACAATGATGAAACGTGATATAATGCCCTAGTGCTTCAGTGAAGGTGAATGAAAGATCTAATTTATGTTTTAGTGTATTAAAAAATGTTCTTTCTCAAGGTGCTGTATACAATGTTGTGGATTGTACCACATCAAATTGTTTGGATGTGTGATAATGGTTTGAAAGAATACTTAGGAGGTACAAGCACTTTGTCCCCAAGAGTGTAACACAATGTAACATAATGCAGTGTTGACTGTTTTAATGTGCAAAGTAAATGATGATTTTTGTACTGTGATTTGTGGATTTGTATTCACTGGATTTGTGAACCCCTTGAGGAACATGAAGTAGAGGAGGGTAGAAATAACCTAAGCTACACACAGAGATCACACTAACGTGATGCATCAAATGAACAAATCCACAAGGGCCGTGACGAGGATTCGAACCTGCGTCCGGGAGCATCCTTATGGATTTGTTCAACCTAAGCTACTCTATCCTTTTGAGATGCATCTTTTTGTTCCAGGTAGCGAATCTTAAACAAAAACAACATTAAGGTTTGCAATGATTTAAGGCAATTTTTCATATCGTATAATTCGATAGAGATTGAAAGCTTATACTATCTCTTGCGTAAATGCTGGAACTATTTAACGTATTTTTTCTTGCAAAGAGAGGATCAAAAGTCCTAATTATTTATAGAAAAAGCATGTATTATTATACTTACCTGTTTATAATGTATATTGAGGAACTTATTCCTTGAAAAAATAAGCTACGTCTAACAGCTTGGTTATTAGACCAGACCAAAAGATTTAAGGTGCACTTAAAATAGTGCTTAAAAATAATTTATATATAAAGAAAGCCATAACATTTTATGTAATTATTTTTAAGTAAAGGAAAAATATACTTTTTTCTATGTAGTTATATAAGCATTATTATTTTGTAAATAATTACATATATGAAATTTTATTTTTTGCTCCTGTATATAATATACAAATAATAATTACTTATTGTGCTTTTAAAGAAAACGGGTCCTTTTATTTTTTGAGTAGGGGTAACTGACAATTAGCCTTCATTTAATAGTCGATTACAAGAAATTTTAGCCAAAAATCCAGTTTCCAAACTAGGTAGCGCAGGAGGCCTGGTCGAGGACCAGGCCACGGGTATGCTAAGCTCTGAAATCATCACAAGGTAACGCATGCATGTAAATGTGACTTTTCACATTAATCAATATTATATTTCCTGGAAAATTGTAGAGTTGTAAAGGCATAAGGAAAATAATATTGTAACTGGATCAGCTATATAACACACATGCAACTTGTATAAAGGGTCATATTATTATTATTATTATAATTTATAAATATGCTTACACATATATATTTGAAGGTAACAGGTATTTCATATTAAATAAAGCCGCTAAAACGCAGAGCTTTTCGGGTAAAACCTACAATTCAATTAACAAAATTTAATTGTAATAACTCATTGTGTTAGGGGACAGGTAGTCAATGTATGTCAAGCTTTTACCGAGGTTTCTTCCACCAGGGTCGAATTACTGACCCTCCCCAGGATGCAATCCCATAACATACTGATTAACTCCTAAAAACCTATTACTGTTAAGTGAATAGCGGCATTAGGTGATAGGAAACCACACTCAATCGTCTATTTCTCGCCCGGGATTTGAACCCTGAATTCTCAGTTGTGCAACCGGTCCTCAGACTAAGTCCATTCCATCCAGTGGTCGGCCCTAAAGACGTTACGGGCTCACCATAGCCCGTGCTACATGGACACTTCGTTCTGAGTAGCTAAATCTGAAACAACAACAACCTAAAGACGCATTCAGCAATTTTAATTAACATGCTGTCCATTCAAAAATAAATTTTCTCAAATATAAATTAATATTGTTATTTATTAGTATATTGAGCACATTTAGGCATTGGTTAGATTAGGTTAGGTGTATAGGTTCTGTTGGCGATTATTTGTATTACGTGGGTGAAGCATGTATTTTGTTGTGGTTCGAACAAACGTCGTCAGCGATCCACTTGTTCCGGAAGTGTTCGGAACTTCATCAATTGTGAGTCGTTTTTCATTTATAGGGGGGGGGGACCTTAGACAATCCGCCGGCTTCTCATCTTCGTCGAGGTCACTAGTGTTATGTCAGGTAAAATTATATTAAGTATATGTAATGTAGTGTATATTATTAAAAAAAAAAAGATCGAAAGCTTATACTATTTATAGAGTAAATACTGAAACTATTTAACATGTGTTTTTCCTTGTAAAATGACGACTGGAACAATATGGAAGATAATTGAGAGTATTGTCTAAAACCTAAATAAACAATAATATGCTTTGAAGCCCATAAAGATATTTATTGAGGAAAAAAATTCCCTTAAAAATAAGCTACGTCCAACAGCTTGGTTGTTAGACCAGTCCAATGAGATCTGGTTCCGCCTGAAACAGTATCTAAAAAAAAATTATATATGAAAAAAGGTACAAATATTTTATGTAACTTTTTTAAGATATAAATTAAAAAAACATATTTTTTTTAGTGGTTTTTAGGAACTATATTTTACAAAATAATTTGTAGAATCTTTATTATGTAACGTTTGTTTTTGAGTCTCTTTTGGATAGATACCGTCTCACATAGTTGTTGTCCAGCATGATGATCACACGGACACGGCAGCTGAAACAGCACGTGAAAAGCTTGAAATAAATTGAGTTAGATATGGGCAGTTATATCTCTGTTGTAAAAGCCGCAGTATTAAGTTTGGAAATTGGGAATATAGTATGAGTTATGATATCTCCGTGGTGTAGTGGTAAGACACTCACCTGGCGTTCCGCGAGCGCTTTGTCATGGGTTCGTATCTCTGCCGGGTGGATTTACTGGGCGCAAATCCTTAACTGTAGCCTCTGTTTAACTCAACAGTAAAATGTGTACTTGGTTGTAAAAACGATTCTTCGCGGCGGGGATCGTATTCCAGGGACCTGCCTGAAACGCTACGCGTACTAGTGGCTGTACAAGAATCTTGAGGTTATCTTGAGATGATTTCGGGGCTTTTTAGTGTCCCCGCGGCCCGGTCCTCGACCAGGCCTCCACCCCCAGGAAGCAGCCCGTGACAGCTGACTAACACCCAGGTACCTATTTTACTGCTAGGTAACAGGGGCATAGGGTGAAAGAAACTCTGCCCATTGTTTCTCGCCGGCGCCTGGGATCGAACCCAGGACCACAGGATCACAAGTCCAGCGTGCTGTCCGCTCGGCTCCCTTAGTTTGGTGGGTTACTTTTTGAAGAATGTAACAACTCTTGTATATACCTCAAAAAAAAAAAATAAATAAAAATCTGTCGGTCTGTCCGCCTTGCTAACACGACGAGTCAGCATTTGGCTACCAAATCACGACGTGATTTGGTAGCTAAGTTTGCTCATTTTTGTTAGGGAGCTGCGAGTGTGTTTAAGGTTCTTTACATATATTTCAGCATATACAGATGTGTATATATGAATATTGTGTAGTATTTAAGAGGCAGCAATTTAAGTAGTGTAAAGATTTCAAAGACAGCGATCCAAGGAAGTGGCGGGGAAAGTATAACATTTCATTTGGACAGTGGATTGTTTCATCGAAATTTTTCCTATTGGGCCTGGTCGGCGGTTCGAGTTTCCTAGTGTCTAAGTGAATGAAATTTTAAATTCCACGATAGTGTGGTAGACAAATATATATATAAATATATATATATATATATATATATATATATATATATATATATATATATATATATATATATATATATATATATATGTTCCTTAAGTAATGTCGTCGTCTCATCTACTGGTTCTGGTTTTAGTCTTCAATTCCTTAGGTACTTTCGTCTTTCGAAATAATACATCTTCAGCAGGATCCTTTTTTGGTTTATACATTCTTCTTGAATATATATTGAGTAATCTGAAAATACTTAGGAATTTCCTGTTTCATTTTTCTTCGTGGAGAGACATTGTCACATTATTCATCACGTTAATTGCTTCGTGATTTACTGCACCTCACGTCGCTGGAAGACAGAAGAGACATGATTACCACATACAAGATTATCAGGGAAATTGACAGAGTAGACAAGGATAGATTATTTAACACGGGTGGTACACGCACAAGGGGACACAGGTGGAAGCCGAGTACCCAAATGAGCCAAAGAGACGTTAGAAAGAACTTTTTCAGTGTCAGAGTAGTTAGTAAATGGAAGGCACTTGGAAGTGATGTGGTGGAGGCTGACTCCATACACAGTTTCAAATGTAGATATGATGGAGCCTAGTAGGCTCAGGAATCTGTACACCAGTTAATTGACGGTTGAGAGGCGGGACCAAAGAGCCAAAGCTCAACCCCCGCAAGCACAACTAGGTGAGTACACACAAATAAATAAAACACCTTAATTTCGTGTGTGTATTTCCGAGCTGGTCCGAAGTAACAATTTAGTTTCATTGCTTCTTCTTCTCTTGCTGTCTTCTTCTAAGAAAGTGTGCCAGGCGCCTAGTATGTACAGCAAGATCCACTTATTGAAGACATTGTTCATGAAATATGTCTGAGAAAAAAAAGAGAGATTCCTAAATAAGTAAAACATGCCTCACTTTCCGTATATACATTAATTAAATAAGCATGAAATACTCAAAAGTGGCAGAAAACCAGTTGTGTTTAATTGAATAATACCTACGAATTAACAATTAATTTTCGATCATATGCATACATATATGCAACAATATACTACTGATATTATATAGTAATATCTACGGACTTTTATTATGTGGATACAATTTGGTATTGGGTGTTAGGACTACCAACGAATCTTTCCACTGGTGCCCACTGGATGAGTGTGGGGGGGGGCATGATAGGCAAATTATAATTCTATGTAACTAGCTTAACTAAGAAAACTTCCCTTCTTGTGTTAGGAGCCTTTGAGGTCACGGTGATGTGACCTCAAGATAATATAATTGATCGATAAACTGTGGAAATACAGTTGATTTATTCGTTAACAAATTATGCAACCAGGTCATCAATAACTTGCTTAGCTAAATTAATTATGTGCCTCTATGCTTTTTCACTACCGCTCGGGATGGGTATGGGTGTGCATAATAAGTTAAACTGAAAGCTGTATGTATACTTACGTCCTGAACATTATGTAAATTATGTATATACATCAAGAACAAGGGAACACTTCTAAGTAAATATATAACTTGCACTGAAGGAGTTTTTGGTGGGATTATCAGTGGCTTATCGGCCACTGGAGGGTTAATGCCACCACAAAAGCTCTGACTAACCAGCAAGTATACATATTCACTATTAAACATAATCCAAGACTAGAATAAACTCTTGAGTTTATATAAGAAATAAAACAAGATACACCTTTCTGTGTATATATATTTAATTTGTAGCTATGGGAGAACAGTACACTGGGTACTGAAGGCTTTGCAAAAGTACTTATTATTATTAACATCTTTATTGACAAAATTAACTACAATTTTGCCTAATCTGAGGATTTCAATTAAGTCTTATTAAAGTGAGGATAATGCTGGTATTCACTGTCACGCAGGAAAGAGGGTCATACACAAGACAATAGGTCTAAACTGTAGGCTGAAGCAATATATATCATAGTCACAATCAGTGTAAAACTACTGATCGCTGTAATAATAATCGCTCTTGATACTTTGCTAATAATCCACGTTTATTAATTTACTTTTGTATAAAGAAAATAGTATTGTACAATTAATTTAACATTATTTAAATATAAAATATTCAAATCTCATACAAGTTTTACATATACTCACTTGGATAGCGTGACTCCAGTAGCCACTAGAGCGCTGAGAGTACCCGAGTGTTGACAGAGCACTACTGACATATTCCGATGCTGTTGGAACAGTGGCACCTGTTTAAAAATATAAATGATTATTCAGTATATAACTTCAATGAACGTATAAATAATCCAAACCGCAGACAGAGACATATATGACCGATTAAAATATTACCCTTCAATATAGCATTAAATTAATTAAAATCAACATCTAATTCTTTTTTTACACTGAAGGGTAAAGGAACAAAAGACTTCTGATTCATGGTTAGCTAGTTGAGAGCTTTCCTTTCCTATAGCTTATGGTAAGCCTTACCCACTAATTTTCCTTGGGACACGACTCACAAATCGGTTAACTACCAGCTATCCAATTATTGGTGGGTGAACAGAGGCAAACATTCAAGGATTGGCGACTAGTTAATCATCCCAGACCAAGATATGAACGTAGACCCACTGAGCCTCGAGGGACTGTATCTCTACATCTCTGAGCATTACAGGCTCTGCGATGTGTATATTGTTATCTTGAATTCCCATAGTGTACGCCCTATGGACTTATATTTAAAAAGAGTCCAGATTCCCATTGAGTTGTACAGAACGTGGCCAAGATCCTTTGGTTAGTGTTCGTCAGGTATACAATCTTCCAATTGTTCTAGACATTTTATTATCATTATTTATATGTTTAATTTCCTGTGGCGAATACAATTATATAGCCATATCTGTGACTTACACTGACCCCTTTAAATATAACACATTCTATACCATACAGGAAGATATTTTGTAACATGCCTCGGAGAAGACTGGTTCCTCAGGCAAAACATCTGTTAAATATTGTAATTTGTTTTTACCAAAAGCGATTCGAATGAGATACCAAAACAAAAAAATAGTCTTCATTGTGTTTTCTGTGCCTCATGAAGTAAAATATATATGATGGTACACTACTTTGGCTAGCAGCCTACATCACTTACAGGGGGTTGGAACGCCTAATTAGTATGATTGATATTCCACTTACTGAGATTGGAAAGCCCCCAACTAGTGAGGTTGGTATTGATTTTACAATGACTGTAAATCCTAACTAAAATGGGGTTGATACCGAACTTTCTGAGGGTGGAAAGCCTAATTAGTGGGTGGGATCGGTACTCGACTTACTTGGGCTGTGAATATATGCAGAGTATTTGGTCATGTTGGTGGATACGTAGCCGGGGTTGATGGTCTGAATAGTGAGGCCTGTGTCCCGGTACTCCCAGTGTAGGGACGACGAGAAGTAGTCCACGAAGGCCTTGTGAAAAAACAAAAACAGATAACTTTCTTCCCTATATATATATATATATATATATATATATATATATATATATATATATATATATATATATATATATATATATATATATATATATATATAATAAATATGACAATATTTAACCACACTATTTTCACATTATTCACCATGTGTTAATTCAATTTTGATTTACATAGACACATCTATACATATAAAGATGAACTAAATTTTAAAACTTGTTTATTCTAAACAAAATTGACTTTTTGGTGCACAAATAGCTAATATTGTTGTTAAGCCTAAACAAAGATTGGGACCTTGAGGGTCATGGTACTTAAATTTGTCTAAGCTCAGATGCTTTATAAAGTATTTCTACCTGTACTGTTTCTTAATCAACAAATTATACTGGCACTACTACTGATAATCTGATATAGTGTACCTTTGTGGCAGAGTATATCCCCAGCGAGGGCGTAGGACTGTGGGCAGACATTGATGCTATGTTGATGATAGCCCCTTTGTTGCGTGCAAGCATGCCTGGCAACACTAGTTTGGTCATGGCGGGCACAGACCCCACGTTGACATGAACGTGGGCCCAGATCTCTTGGTCCGTCACATTACCAAACTTGGTTGGCGGATTTAAGCAAACCCCGACGTTGTTTACTGCAATGGTAAAACGTGACATTTTGTTTAAAGAATTTTTGTTAAACCATGAAGCGCCTGATTAACTGGAACTTGATTTCTTTTATCATATTTTCTTTTACGAATGAAAGATTCACAAATCAAAGCTTATTAAATGTTTCCTAGCATCAACATTTAGTGTTCAACATAATTGCATTATCCATTTTCAATATATTGAAATAAACATAAACATATATATATAAACTATATAAATATAAAATATATATAAACATTATTACATAACTATCTCATTATTTGATACACGTAAGACTGTTTACAAACGTCACATCTGAGTTACCAAACACTCACCCAAAACTCCTATCTCCTTATCTTGTAGGTGTTTGGCTAGTTCTTCGTAGACAATGGGGCCCAGACTGAAGTCCACCGGGATAGTTTTCAACCTCAACTCCATATTTCCTTGCCCTTTAATGGGGCATACTTTATTATTGTTTGCAGTTATTATTAATTATATTTATTTTTATTATTCATAAGAAAAAGATAACTATTTTTGAAACTCACTAAGATTAAATATTGTCACATTACATGTAACAAATATATAACAAATACTTAATAAAATGATGGACATTTGTTAGACATAATCTAAAAATATTTTTATAACTTACCAAAATATCTTAGCATACGAAAGTAGATGCTTGATAATGTGCACTCTAAGAACATTACAATAAACACATATGTAAACAAAATATGATTCAGTTTGGCTGTTAGCCTTTTACAGGCTTTAATAATCAGTACATATTCCATTAATATTGCATCACATATCACGCTTGTGTGGTTAAAGAATAGCAATGAATAAAGAATGTTACTTCTGACTTTTGAAAGCCTAAGGATTATTAATCTTCCAAACTGGCTGCCTGCAGCAATTGGAATCTGCGAAAATCATCGATATATCAGCAACACTTGCATAAACTTTGGGTCTAAACAGGTATTTTCAGAAATGAAATATAAAATGGTAGCATGTAAATCTTTAATATGAAAATTATTCGCAGATATTATTTAAAAGAATCTAATATATTCTGCAATAAAACGAAGTTGCTCACCAATCTCAGTTGAAACTTCCTTTAGTTTGTTCTGTGTACGCGAGATGAGGACGACATTCATGCCATATTTGGCCAGCTGTCTGGCGTATTCCTTCCCAATGCCGTCTGTACTGCCCGTTACCACTGTAAATGTACATACAACACACTCTGATATACATAAACACCAAATTATTGCCTATGCGCTGTTTCCTGAAATATGATTAAATTGAAGTCGCTTGAGTGACAAACAAATTGAAGTCGCATATATATAGTATTAAGCTTTAAGAAACATGTCTGACAGGAAAAAGATTATTTGCATCCATAATCTCTATTATAGTTAATTTAATTTTCATTTTATATGAATTAAAAATGGGAACCTTTGAGGCTACTTTGAGAAATTGAGGCTACTAAATATGCTGGCGCCACGAGTTACGATCCACTTTTCCAAATCTCGTTGAATGCTTCAGAGAACTTAGGCAAGACTGACTAAACTGGTAATGATGTTTAAAGTCACCACAGAAGGCCTGGCCTTTTGCCTTTACAGGATTTTGGTTAATTCATCCATCCACTGTGGCGGGGGGACAGGCAGCCAGTACACATACAGTACATGTTAGGGTTAAGTCGAGGTTTCCCCCCCTCCAGGGTCTAATTGCTGACCCCCCCCCCCAGAATGCAACCCTACAACAAGCTAACTCCTTGGTACCTATTTACTGCTAGGTGGACAGGGTCATTAGATGATAGGAAACGCGCCTAACCATTTCAGTCCCGGGACGCCAGGGATTCGAACTCGGAATTTTCGATTGTAGGTCGAAAACGAACCTGATTGTACTTCCGGGACCCTAAAGAACTTTTACTTCAAGAACTAGTTCATTCAATTTTGCAACGTCTGCAGGTGTGAGCTTGGCTGTAACCTTATGACGTTAGATGGCCAGTGGCCGAGTTACCTGGCTCCATGCTGGGGCCGCATACTCCAGGATTGGTCTTACATATGTGGTAAACAAGGTTCTGAATGGTTCCTTACACAGGTTCCTGAAGGCAGTTCTGATGTTAGCCAGCCTTGCATACGCTGCCAATGTTATTCTTTTTATGTGGGCTTCAGGAGACAGGTTTGGTGTGATATTCACTCCTAGATCTTTCTCTCTGTCCGTTTCATGAAAGACTTCATCTCCCATTCGGTATCCTGTTTCCACTGCCTAGTTTCATTACTTTACATTTACTCGGATTAGTAAATATATATATATATATATATATATATATATATATATATATATATATATATATATATATATATATATATATATATATATATATAACGCTGTGCTCAACACAACTTGTTGTTGAGCCACACAATAAGTCACGATGACTGTGCAGATTTGGGTACATTAACCTCCTACCCAAGATTTATAAAGTCTATCTAACCTAACCCAAGCCTCACTCAACCCCCCGAAGTAACTTGTAACACAGTAGTCTACCTCGTTAGGTAACACTCGAGAGGGCTCGGTCACATTCTCAAGAGGCAGGTCAGAAGCATTAGGCTAATGTTTCCTTTAATCTAATGCCTTTGCTTACGTGGTAGTAAAATAGGTTCCTGGGAGTTAGGCAACTGTTTTGGGTTGCATCCTAGCGGACTATGTCACTATATTTTCCAATAAAATGATAATAATTATTATCATTTAATAATTATTTGATAACAGGTCCTGTTGAATTTGATATGAAGCTCTCTTACGCCTGTGGAGCTCTTTCACGCCCAAAGGAATAATAGCTAAAATTAACTTTAAATTAAATTAACTATAAGAGACGGTCACTGACCTGCCCACTTGCCATACGTGTCAACCAGCTTCTTATCAAAGAGCCGGGACCAGAAGAGTGCTCGCACACCGGCCAACACCTCCCACAGAATGTAGACTATCACTTTAGTGGCATAGAGCAGGCCGACGATGGTCAGGGTACTCTCAAGACATCCCAGTCCTGCCAGCAGGCCTCCTTCAGCCATGGTGTTTAGCTTCCGTCTGGCGCTGCCGCGTTATGAGTTCGATATATGACTTATCGTTCATAGCGTATTCATGCATGATACAGCATGAGTTGCCACATAGCAGTCTTCAGTATCAAAATAAAAAAAATCAAGGCTACAAACACGATAACCCCAAAGAGTTGTTAACTTTAATATTTATCACCATTCAAAGTCAATTATTTGTAACGTATTGTTAGATTAAATCAGTGTAGGCAATTATTTTTCCCGCATTACAGAGAACTTTGCGTCTGGCAGCGCTAAGCATGTAACGATGCCAAGTGTTGAACTCTTGTTTTCGACATATAATTAATATATATGTACATATCAATATATACATATATACAAGATATGTAATTTATACTTTGGTTTCGAGGCATTTGCACATATTACGTTATATTAAGTTATAAAGCTGAGTTACCTTGTATATAAATTGTATATAGTTCACGGGTGTATTCCAACACAAACGCATGTGAAGAGATGAAGGAACAATGCGGGAGAATTTGATAATATAAACGCATGAATTCATTCCAGTTCATTCATATGTTATGCCTCTGTAACTCTTTTCACCACCGCCCACGGGATGAGTATGGAGTGAATAATAAATAAATGAAGTTAAAAAAATGAAATGGTCCCGCTGGCCTCCCTCCCTACACGTCTCGTCTCTCTCTCAAGATCACTTCACTCAAACCTCCTCGATGACCTTGAGACGGTGAACGAAGGCCTCGCGGGAGGTGTGTATGATAAGCAAATACTTTTGGTCCTTCTCGAACCTTTAGTTGATGTAATTTATTAAACTGTGTAACTAGCTTTTTAAGTGTAACTTGCTTAGCTAAATGAATTTTGGGGTACAGTTCATGAGCCCATATTATGTGACTCTGTAACCTTTTCCACTTCCTGGCAAGATCTGGTCAGAGACCGGGCCTCGGGGACCTTGACCCCCGGAATTAACGGACGGTAACCGCCTACAGGCTTGGTATGGAGTGCATAATAAGTAAACTAAACTAAACTGTTCGAGTTTAGTTTAGGGAAACTATAAATATTGTTGGCCTGTTAACAGCGTCACCATAACGTGGGACACATATTCTACACGGACATCCTTCAAATGATACGCATACAATTTAATACATCTAATGATGTTTGATAATATAAGCTAGGCTCTAGGTCGGAATCGATTCTGGTCTGAGTTCATTTGGCAGTGTTTCCGATGTCTAGCTAATTGTTTGTCCCTTGTACTATATTTATTCGTAAAAGGTGCATGGTTAACCGATTAGGCTGGGCACTTAATTAAGGCGCTCTGAGAATTGTGCTATTTTTTTTTAAATTAGGCTGTATTTTTATGTTTTGTTTTGTAATGTTTTCATCACTGTGTTTTGAAATGAAAATGGTTGTTTGGGAACATTTTGACATTGACTTTACCTAAACATTTATAAAAACAACAAAAATATGTCCTTGACAATTGCACTATGAAGTTTTGCCGAAACCAGGTGACAAGTGCAGTGGTTAAGCGAACACCAGAAGAACTAGATTCAGCGCTTTAAATTATGTTTAAATAAAGGGATTTCCCATATCCACTCGATTGGTTAAACTCAATCTAAATACAATAAACAACAATAATTGTGTGGGACCATTAAAGAATCCTATGATTATTCAGGCTACTTAAGAACAAAATTATTATAATAATTTCCCACATATTTACCTCAGCAATGAAATATCATGGTATATAGCAAGGTTATATGAACCAGTCTAATTAGCTGCATTTTTCCTCATTATAATTAATTTTATACCATGGCTTTAATGGGTTGGTAAAAGCAGCTGTAGTCAGCTGGCATTACCACAATTCATTCCCATCCCTAACTTGCAAGAAGCTTATATAGCTCCTCAAGCAGTATTAATAACATACTACACTAGAGCTAATCCCCCATTTTGTTTTTTAATCTTTTTTAGTTCAAACTATTTATATATATATATATATATATATATATATATATATATATATATATATATATATATATATATATATATATATATATGTAAGTGAATACAGACTAATATTTTTACCACACCAATCAGAAAGTATTCTTTAGCCCTAGACATAAGTGAGAATTAAATTAAACTCAATCTCTATACATCAATAAGTTAGGACACTTCTCAATGTGTATATTTTTTAAAGAAGTGGACTGCTCCTCTCGGGGCACGGTGAGCGTCCACCATGACTGTATCATAATCATAACATAAGCATTGTATTGAGGGATAACTGAAGGTGGTTTGCCATTTTCAACATGGAGTCGAGCATCAAATACGCTTCTGGACTAATGAAAATCATATTGATATTATATAGGATCAGGAAAAATGGCGGGAACCCTTGACAAGACTTTGGCCTCTTGTCCCCATTGAGGCCACTAGATAAATAGTGGACATCAGGTATATTCAGGTAAAACTTAGCAATTTTATTATTTGTGGATATTTTGTGAATTTTGCACTGTACAAATTTATAGACAGTTTCGCTTATGTGAAACAATTTACAAGTTCAATATAATGACCAATAAATAGAGAGAGGCAGCACCTTAGGGAAAATTTAAACTCAGCTACAGTACATGTTTATTTTCCGCATGATACATAGCTTCAGGCAGTGCAGTGTTAGCAGGGCCTTGGACACGGTGTGGGGTAACTGGTTGTGGTAGGATATGGGGTTAGGCCGTGTGGATGACAACAGTAGATTATGTGGATAGGCCGGGTAGATGGTGCAGCATTAGGATAGGCAGACTGGGTAATATTGAAGGTATTCAGCCCATGACAACCAATAAGCCGCCCCACACCGGTGCGTCTGGCAGTCCTGTGCGGGGACAAGCTTAAAATGGTCTCGTATATGGAGGTTAAAATGCTAAATGTGTTCATCTCGCTATGTTGAAACAATTTGAAAGTATACCAGTTATTAAGAATTACCGAAAGGCCTATTAATGTCCAAAGGTAAAACTCTATATACGAGATACATTTAAGTTGTTTACAAGGCTAAGCCGCGCAGGGCCGCATGGCTATGCAAACCTACCGTCACCCGATATACACAACTAAGGTTCAAACATTCCTTGATACCCTGGCTCTTACACTCACCAACCTCACGTGAGATAACTTCCTCATATATCTCTTCATGATACTAATCTAACATTCGGTATGTACAAATTTTCAAATGGGTTTTCAGGTCGTCAAGGTTCTCAGAGACAATAATGCAATTTGGAGCCCTCAAACTCACTCTGTCATCTGTAATTGGGTATCATCCCTCGAGAAACTCGTGGAAACGATTCTCGGTCATTCAGAACATAGGAGGTACTTAATAGTATGGGAATATCACAAAAGGACACTCGATCGTCATCATAGAACACTACAAATAATTATACAATAGTCAGAACTAAACATTGGACATGTCTATGTGAGGTAAATAAATAGATTTTATTCCCTAATAGAGAACAAATCTGAATAATTTCCAATCTAAGCACAATTATGAGTAAACTATACAACAAGGAGGAAAAAATCAACAGAACATAATAACTAACCCAAAAATAACAATATATTTTATCATCCAAGATTTAAACATAAAGTCAGATGGAAATTCACAGCGGTTGAGGTGATTTGTTAGGCTAATAAACAAATGGATAACATTCACATCATTTGTGATTTTATAGAGCAGATGAATGATGCACTGTACAATTAAGACTTCAGTATTAAAAATCAACCCAACGATTAATTGGGTGGTGTTTCATTGCCCACGCCAAACCCGGACTCTTGTAGACTGCAAGGCATTTATGGCAAGTGAATCGAAGCCTCACACTTCTACGTGGCGAAGGTTACCGGCGTGTAGAATTTGTTGTAGGTGCCCCAGCCCTTGGCGGCGAGGTTGAAGCTGAGTGAACGACGCTTGTCGGACTTGTCCTCACCCGCGAAATCCAAGAGGGAGTGGTGAGGCACTGCGGACATCAGGGTGTGAATTATTTTTTTGTTTACAAAATTGCGGAATAAAAATAAACAAGCAATTATGCAAATATGTTACTGATGCGTATGAAGCTCGTTAATACAAAACTTTACTGCAGCATCATTATAGCATGTGCTGTAATGATGCTGCACGGAAATAGGAAAACATATTCAGTAATATGAATATGCATACACTGAAGCTTATACTAGTGTGAAGCTCCTCATACAGTAACACAAGCACTAGTATGAAGTTCTACACACGACACAAACACTAGTATGAAGTTCCTCACACAGTAACACAAGCACTAGTATGAAGTTCCTCACACAGTAACACAAGCACTAGTGTGAAGTTCCTCACACAGTAACACAAGCACTAGTGTGAAGTTCCTCACACAGTAACACAAGCACTAGTGTGAAGTTCCTCACACAGTAACACAAGCACTAGTGTGAAGTTCCTCACACAGTAACACAAGCACTAGTGTGAAGTTCCTCACACAGTAACACATGCACTAGTATGAAGTTCCTCACACAGTAACACAAGCCCTAGTGTGAAGTTCCTCACACAGTAACACAAGCCCTAGTGTGAAGTTCCTCACACAATAACACAAGCACTAGTGTGAAGTTCCTCACACAGTAACACAAGCCCTAGTGTGAAGTTCCTCACACAATAACACAAGCACTAGTGTGAAGTTCCTCACACAGTAACACAAGCACTAGTGTGAAGTTCCTCACACAGTAACACAAGCACTAGAATGAAGCTGCTCAAACGGGAACACATGCACCAGACATATAGAAAAATACACGATTGACAGTGACAAAATACAATTCAATAATCTCTGAAGAATTCCTCATCTGATGTATTGAATTCACCCACAGTAGTATTGAGACTTTTAAATTTAAAGGTTCGGACACAGTCATCATTTAGTATTTCGTAATATTGGATCTCAAAACAAAAGAAAAATCTTCTATTTGGTGCATGGGCCGGAAGTATTTTACCAGTCACCTCATTCACGAGGATTGAGTCAATACCACTGACCAAGTGAGATAAAGTTCATCTCCCACATTTGGTTGGGTACTTGTGAACCAATTTGGCTTCTACAACAAGATGGTGGGGCATGATTATTTTCCGAGATATTTTGAGATATATTGGACATAAGTTAAAATGTTCTAAATAACGTGTGTTAATCACAAACTTGCTTTGTTAGTCTAGACGATTGATCATACACTAAACAATGACAACATAACTTTTGAATTAGAAGGACAGCAAAGTATTCCAAAGATACCAAAAGTTACTTAAGTTATTAATTATTATTAATATAAATTAACCTATACAAGAGTTACCGTTATCTACCATCACAAAGTACTGTAGTTATTTTACAGTATCACAACACACCACAAAAAAAGAAAAAACATCTAAGTAACCACTAAAGTAATCGTATAGCAGCCCTTCCTCAGGGTAAAGGGATTAAATCATTTCACCAACCTCACTCACACACCACCTGCATAGTTATCTAAATATTTGTGATGGTCTGAAAGCATATTACTGTATTAATAATAATTTACTTGCACACTGGCAAGTGAACCTTTGTCCTAAACAGAGAATATTATCAAGTTATAACTTTATTTTATTATAAATCGATGGTTTACATAATATAAAGTCTGTGGTTAACTCATATTTTTTTGTATCGGTCTGAAGCCTAGGTTTTCTTTCAAATTAAATTCTAGACGATTTTAAGATAGTTTTCGAATTTCTTATTTCACATTTTTTAGAATAATACACTGTTTTAGCATCACCAAACCTAACCTAATATAACCTAACAACGGAAAGGTTGGTAGATTATAGCACTAATTACGTAGTGGTTTTGCAGTGATTACCTCAAGGGTACAAGTACAAACCCTCTGAGGACAGGCTGTATAATTATGTAACCCAAACTTACCATATTGTACACCAAAGTAATCCCAAAGACTAAGTAACCATAAAAATTACGCTGAAGTAGACCATTGTTACTGCTGCGTAACTTTTTGTAATGTCGAACATACTGAAAAACGCATAGCGATTTCTGAGCTAATTCGACCATGGTCTGGATATTTAATCCTAACCTAAGGATTGTGGATATGTTAGATAGCGGCCCATGGGGGCTCTGAGTTATTTGGATACAGTGTAAATTAAAGACGTAATGAGCTCTGTAAGAGTTATACAGTGAGCATTGTTTTATCCTGTATTCAAGTAGTTAAGTGTTTCAATGCAGTGCAGTTCAATTGCATTGAATTGCTTGTTCTCTTCTCTCTATTAACCCTAATACTGTTGCATTCCCTATCTGCGATTTCCTCTTGTGTTGAATAATGCCTTATGCAATTTATCCTTAAGAGTTTCTATCCTTTTTTTGTCATACACAGTTGGGCGTAGAACTTTTATATAGCCTAACAGTTTATGGCTTAGGCAGACATTTGGAGTAATTTCAATTTGTATTCAACTGAATATAATGACGCTTACTTAAAATTTGTTTACATACATCAGTTGGAGGAACTATTGATACCCCACACGTTCTTATCACACTCCACAAACACAAGGCTTGCTACACACTGCCTGTTGAGATGACGACTTTTTGGTAGTCATCAATCGTGCAAATATATAAGCTGCCAGCCCTCATTTTATAATAGCAGTAGGCTACTCCTTAGCAATTGTGAAGTAATTTGTTGTAATTTGGTGGTACTTTGTGGTAACGCTGTAAGACAGTGTGATGTCAATTTGTACTTTCAAGTACTTTGTGAAAACTGTGCAACACGCTGTGCCAGTACTTTATATATGTTTTTTGTCACTTGAAATTATAGTGTGGCACTATTAAGCCAGCAGTAGACTTTAGGTATGTTCACGGTAATTTATCTACAGATATCCCACTAGCTAACCCTCCACGCCTTTTCAAACAATCATTTGAAACACCTTAGAAACAAATAAGAATGATTCAATAATTATTTAACTAAGCAATTACAACACAATAAATACAGGAGAAGAACTGTTCTAGAGTAAGATAATTATAAATAAATTTAACAATGCCACGGTTGAGAAAACGTAATAAAATATAAATTTCCTAATTTTGAAGAGACACGGGCCGGTAGTCTAAGACCTGTCGAGCATGATGGCATGTGCTCTCCTCACTGTTGTAACGTAAGCGTTGATTAAGTAGAGAATTTTTCGCTTACTAACCCACTAGAACAGTGGCTAAGAAGTGAAATAGGATTTGCGGCCCATTTTTCTAGCAGTTAAAAGACCTGCAACACTTTGCTATACTTTCATAATTGGAAAATGCTCTAATCAGAATACTCCCCACTTGCTAATTTTCGATGATTCAGATTTACTGATATACAGAATTTAGGTTCCGCGATCAACTGGCTGGGAATCTCTGCACTAGAGACCAATTTTCCCTAAGCTGACAGTAAATCACTTAGGGATGCAAGAAATAACGCAAACTTAATCGATCTAAATCTTAATCATCGAGGGATGCAAGTCACAGTCTCAACGATAAAAGTTATTATTTTTCAACCGTTAAACAAGTTTAACAAAGAAAGACTCAAACTTATTTCCGTCAGAGTGAAGGACGAGACACACTTACCGTCGAGGACCGGTGTGGGCGGGAGAGAGGCGCGCTGCACCACCTTCACCTCGGCAGTATAGATAGCCCCGGTGCCTGCGGACGGAGCGGGAGGGTTGGTCCCTTTTGACAGCAGGAAATGTGGTGAAGGTAGTGTGTTAATGGGCTCTAAAGTCATCTCAGTTAATACCATGCTCTTCTTATGGTTAGCTAAGGCAATCTCATCAACTACACTCTCTCGATCTCGCTCTCCTTGTGCCTCTTCTCCTATCCTTCTCTTCCCGAGTTTTCGAACTTCCGCGTTCGTCACCACTGAGGCCTGAGCTACCTGCTGTGACTCCATCTATTGATTTGCAACGAACTCTGATGTTTCTGTATTGCCGTTTTACTGGTAATACCTTACTCATGTTTGCAGGTAATGATGACGTTAAAACGTTACTGTCTTCTGTAAACAAGAACGATTTTTTTAATTTTCAGATATATGAACAACCTCATTTTTGTTGTCATGAAACATGGTTTCAAATTCTGAAAAACAGTGCTGCCTTCTTCACGCAAATGTAGATGCAAAGTGTCTAAAATATTCAACTTGTCATTTTCCTTTTTAAAAGCGCAAAAAATCTTATTTTCAGACAGAACTCTTGACATGGTTTCGTTGTTTCCGTAGTGTCAGGTAAACACTAGTTCATTTTAACCTACAGGTAAAAACTTGGGATGATATATAATTAATTCTCCACTTGATCGCGGGTCATCCTGTGTGTCTGTGGCCTGATCGAAGACTTGGAGAGGCATATCATGAATGAAAAGTGGTTCCCTGCCTTCTAATTCTTGATTAAGACTAGCACGTGAGACACTGCGGTAGAAGTCCGGAGGTTCGAGATCATCCACACTGAGGCTATTTACCACAGTCGGTAAATTCTCAAAACTTGCTTCCATTTCGTGAACAATTTTACTCAACTCTTCCTCGTCTAAAGATTTCCGTTTTTCACCTGAGATTGTAATGCTTGGGATCTCCTGGGCTTTATCACTTGGGGTATTATTCTGAAGACTCGGTGATTTCGACTGTAAGATGTATTCCTCACACAGAGATAACAACTTCGAATGATTTGAGTTAATCTCTGAATCCATATATTTGTACTCCAGAAAATCATTGTTAAACACTTTAAATACGAACTCGCTAGTAAAATCTGTAGGGCATTTTTTATTTATGAAAATTTCTTATCTGAGCTGAGCTCATTTTCTTTAGAGCGAAAGCTTATTATATTATTTCGTTTTCCAAAGTGATTTTATAATTTATGTTAGAATCAGCAGGGAACGCCAATTGATTTCTCTGTTTTCCTTCAGCGTTATTTGTCAAAAATGGCTCATTCTCAGATTCAGCAAGTTGAAGATCGAGTATTTCCA